>NW_012115155.1:4332330-4334654 GCF_000951035.1 Colobus angolensis palliatus | reverse complement strand
GGCAACGAAAGCCAAAATTGACAAATGGGATCTAATTAAACTAAAAAGCTTCTGCACAGCAAAAGAACCTATCATCAGAGTGAACAGGCAACCTACAGAATGGGAGAAAATTTTTGCACTCTATCTATCTGACAAAGGGCTAATATCCAGAATCTACAAAGAATTTAAACAAATTTACAAGAAAAAAAAAACATCAAAAAGTGGGCAAAAGATATAAACAGACGCTTCTCAAAAGAAGACATTTATACAGCCAACAACAACATGAAAAACAGCTCATCATCACTGGTCATTAGAGAAATGCAAATCAAAACCACAATGAAATACCATCTCATGCCAGTTAGAATGATGATCATTAAAGTCAGGAAACCACAAATGCTGGAGAGGATGTGGAGAAATAGGATTGCTTTTACACTGTTGGTGGGAGTGTAAATTAGTTCAACCATTTTGGAATACAGTGTGTCAATTCTTCAAGGATCTAGAACTAGAAATACCACTTAACCCAGTAATCCCATTACTGGGTATATACCCAAAGGATTATAAATCATTCTACTATAAAGACACATGCACACGTATGTTTATTGTGGCACTGTTCACAATAGGAAAGACCTAGAACTAATCCAAATGTCCATCAGTGATAGACTTGATAAAGAAAATGTGGCACATATATACCATCAAATACTATGCAGCCATAAAAAAGGATGAGTTTATGTCCTTTGCAGGGACATGGATGAAACTGCAAACCATCATTCTCAGCAAACTAACACAAGAACAGAAAACCAAACACTGCATGTTCTCACTCATAAGTGCAAGTTGAACAATGAGAACGCATGGACACAGGGAGGGAATCAACTCATACCAGGGCCTGTCCGGAGGTGGGGGACTAGGGGAGGGATAGGTTTAGCAGAAATACATAATGTAGGTGATGGGTTGATGAATGCAGCAAACTACCATGGCACATGTATACCTATGTAACAAAACTGCACATTCTGCACATGTACCCCAGAACTTAAAGTATAATAATAAAATAATGATAATTTAAAAACTATATGATCATCTCTATAGATGCAGAAAAAGCATCTGGTAAAATTTAACATCCTTCATGATAAAAACTTTAGTAAATTAGGGGTAGAAGAAAAGTACCTCGACATAATAAAGACTGAATACAACAAACCCACAGCTAACATCACAATGACTGGGGAAAAGTCGAGAAAAACCAAGGATGCTCACTTTCATCACTGCTATTCAGCATAGTACAGGAAGTCCTAGCCAGAGCAATCAAGCAATAGAAGAAATAAAAAGAATCAAAATTAGAAAAGAGTAAGTAAAATTGTCTCTCTTTGCTTATGATGTAATCATATCTAGAAAAACCTAGACTTTACCAAAAATTTTGTAGATCTGATAAATGAATTCAGTGAAATTGCCGAATACAAAAGTAACATACAAAAATTAGTAGTATTTCTATACACTAATAACAACCTAGCCTAGAAAGAAATCAAGACAGCAATCCCATTTACAATAGCTACTAAAATAAAATAAAATACCTAGGGAAAAATCTAACCAGAAAGCTAAAGATATTTACAAGGAAAACTATGAAACACTAATGAAAAAAATGAAGAGGACACAAACAATAGAAAAACATCCCCTACTTATGCATCAGAAGAACTAATATTGTTAAAATGGCCATATTGCCCAAAGCAATCTACAGATTCAATGCACTCCTTATCAAAATACCAATGTCACTCTTTACAGACTTACCAAAAAAATTCAAAAATTCATACAGAACCAAAAAAAAAAAAGCCTGAATAGCCAAAGCAAAGCAATTCTGAGCATTAAGAACAAAGCTGGAGGCATAACGTTACCTGACTTCTAAACATATGTAACCAAAACAGCACAGTATTGATATAAAAAGAGACACATAGACCAATGGAACAGAATAGAGAATCCAGAAATAAAGCCACATATTTATAGCCATTTGATTTTCAACAAAGCCAACAAGAACTTACACTGGGGAAAGGACACGTGTCTCTTCAGTAAATGATACCAGGAAAATTGGATAGCGACATGCAGAATAATGCAGCTGAACTCCTACCTCTCAGCATGTGCAAAATTCAATTCAAAATGGATTAAACATTTAAGCATATGACTCAAAACTTTAAAAATACCAGGAGAAAACCTAGAGAAAACTCTTCTGGACGTCAGACTAGACACAAAATTTATGACTAAGACCTCAAAAGCACAGGCAACAAAAGCAAAAATAGACCAATGGGACTTAATTAAATTAAAATGTTTCTGCATACCAAAAGAAATAATCAAAAGAGTGAAGA
>NW_012115155.1:4296906-4330690 GCF_000951035.1 Colobus angolensis palliatus | reverse complement strand
TCCCCCGCCTCCTCAGCCTCCCAAAGTGCTGGGATTACAGGCGTGAGCCACTGTGCCTGGCCAAGTGTATCATCTTAATTCTTGATCTTTCTCACTCTCACCCTCGTTCCATTCAAGAAACTGGAAAAACATTTCAAAGATCTAAAGAGAGACGGGGTGTTACAGTGTAGTGTCAGGAGTACTGAGCCAGAGTTGGAAGGCAGGGCTAGACCGCACCCCAAATTAGCAAATCTGTGGAGAAGCAATTAACATTCATGCCTTGTTGGTAGATGCCAAATTTTGTATTACTCTTTTGAAAAACCATTTGTCAAAATGTAACAATTAAATATTCAGGTCTTTGACCCATAAATGTCACTACGGTAATTTTATCATGAAGAAAGTTTCCATAATACTTTGTAAAATACCCATATAATTTCTTTTAATAGCAAAAATAATTGGCACTATCTCGAATTTACATCAATACGTTACAGTTAAGTAAACTGTAACACACCCAATGAAAGGAAATGAATCCATAATAACATTATAAAAACTTTATTTAAAAATATGATAACCAGATTAAATTTTACAAAGTGAGATATAAAATTGAATATATGGTACATTTGGGCCGAAGGGAGCAATGCTTTTAAATGCAAAAATGTGTAAAATATTGAAGAAATGGCAAAATAAATTTAAATAGAAAAAAATATGTGAGATAGGAGGACAGACACCCTAAATCTCACATGCATTTTCTCCTTCATTTATGCATTCAGCCACTGTGGCTCGTTCACCTTGAGCGGAGCACTGTGCCATGATCTGAAGAAAACAAGATCTTCGCCCAAAAGAAGCTTATGACCTAGGCATACAGATAATCCATTTCCCTAAAGAGATTAACTGAACAAAGGAATAGAAGTAAATGCAAGAGATAACAGTAAAAATAAACTGTCTCACTCGAACAGCTAGAATAACAGCAAAATATAACCTAAAGAAAGAAAGAGGGAGGAATTATTAAATATAAAAGCTGGAAATAATTTATTCAAATCCTAAAAAGCAGAATGAATAAAAAGAAGTTGTGAAAAGACCAATAATATAGATGACCATCTTACAAAGCTAATTGATAGAAAGAAAGGACAGAAAAGAAAGGGAGAAAGGGAGGAAGAGAGGGAAGGAGAGAGGGAGGGAGGGAGAGAGGAAGGAAGACAAACAATAAGGGAAAACATTGAGAATGAAGATCTTCCTGTTTCCAGTCCCACGTGTAAGGAGCTTGAATGTTGTCACTCCCATCCTCACAACAAAGGAAGAGTTGAAAAAACTGAAAGTCAGCAGTTCTTCTTAGATCCGTCAGATAACTCAGGTGATAGGGCAAACTGCTGCCCCCAAAATTGATGAGACAGCCAGGTGGATACAAGGAATCGCAGCTCACTGGAGCAGAATCCCAGGAGGAGAAATCTCCACTAGAAGCAGTGCCAAGGTAGGAAAACCTGAACTATAATTCATGAATTGCTGGAGGTCCTATGTGGACGAAGTTTGAGAGTTTATAAACTGCAGGGGAACCTAGTCTTAGAGGGGTCCCCACACTTTCGTGAGCCTTATCTCCAGGAGCAATCTCAAGTTCTCACAGTACATACTGAAGAAAAAAATCCACTTTTGCTTACAGCAGCGGGGAGAGAAAACTAACCATTTTGAAATCTGCCCAGAGCATCCTGCTCTTCTTAACAACATATTAAGAATGAGAAGGGGATTACAACCACAGGCATGAAATGGTTGTTTGTTCACTATAAGAGAAAACTATGTACAACTGTATGATAATGAATTTTAAAATTTCAGTGAAATGGCTGATTTTTCAAAGACACGAATTCACCAAAACTGAGAAAATGAGAAGTACATTTGAATGCAGCAAGGCAGGGATGTGGAAAATGAGCTTTCTCATATGCTTCTGTAAGAAATAACCTCACATTGTTCTTCTGAAATGCAATTTGAAGGCCCATGTCAAATATCGCTAACATGTGCAAGCACATTGACCTATAAATTACTACCCTCGTGCAAATTATTCTAGCAAAATAACAAATGAGTGAAAAACTGTATTCTTCCATAGTCAAAGATATTTATCAAAGTACTATGTATAACAGTGTAAAAAACAGGGAACAACTTACATGTCTAATAACAACAATTTTGATAAATAAATTGTGGCACACAGCACATGTAGACAATAGGCTGCTATCCAGTCATCAAAAATGAGGCTGTGAGTACTTTTTGGTTTAAAAGCTGTTCATAATATATTAGCAAGATGCAAAATGCAAGTTACCAAACAAGAGATATAGTGTGATCGCACTTTTGATTTATTTAGAGAAAGAAAACAGCATTTTGCAGAACCACATATCCAATCGCTTGCAGCACTTAACTCTAGGGACTTGAGTTTGGGTAATTCATTTTCTTCTTCATACTTTACATGTTTTAGGTATATGTGTTTATTAAAATAAGTGTAAAATATGTACACAGAGAACAAGTGACCAATAAAGGTAGCAAAATATTATTTCAGGTGCTGAAAATACGGGCTGCTTCTTTTTTATTCTTATTCCTAGACTTCAGCAGTTAAGAAGAGCCTTTAGTACAAGACAATGTTATTGATAATTGAAAAATAAATAAACTTTGAAGTGATAAGCCATCATGGGTTATAAGGCCAACTCTGTCACTAACAATGTGAGGGGCAGTTTCTTGGTCTCTAGTCTCATTACCTCGCCTCCGAAATGAAACAGCTGGAGTCCATCTTCTCAGGGCCCTGGTTCTAATGCCCACTTTGAATGCTGTTTCTTTCAAGGCACTGCCTGGCTCGGTCATTCAGGGAAAATCTACTGCTGTTGCAAGCTTGGTATACAGTCCATTTAGAAAGAGATTTTGAAGAAGAAGGAAAGAAAAAAAACAAGTAATGTTCATTTGTTTCATTACAACAATTTAACAGAAACAACCATCCAAAAAATAGAAAATGTCAAGTGGGCTATTAAAACCCTCCAGCAGGAACGGGTGCGTCTAGGCACAAATATTAAATGGGAACAGTCTCAAGAGAGGAATACAGAAGGACGTGCTTGCTTCACTGGCTCAAGCACCATTTTTGTCTGAAGATAGGATCATGCAGAAAGCTGGAGATGCACAGCATCAGAGCTTGGCTTACAGGGGATCCACGCTGCAGAGGGACCTCGGCTGCTTGTCTGCCGAAAACAAATTGTACACCCTTGCTGTGTGTTTAGAGTCATTCAGTGCTGCATTATTGAGGGCCATTCTGGGCCAAGCACCGTGCTAGGGGCTGGGGACTCCAAAATGATCGAGGCACAGACCCTGTTCTCACGCATCTCACAAATCCATGAAAAGAAAGAAAAGCAAGGAGCGAATTTCGATGCTATGGAGGAATGCATCAGGGAAGCTTGGCAGGAGCCCAAAGAAGCCCCTTGCTAGTTCTAAGAACCCAAGCATGGCTTTGTGATTCCTGACAGGTGAGTGAGTGCCAGCCAGGTGTAGATAAGAAAGGTGTTGCAGGGAGAACGTGAGCAAAGGATCCTGAGAAACAGTGTTGTGTGCTCGAGTAGTTCACCGTGTTTCTCTCTGGCAGGAGGGAAGGAGGGAGGTAGGGTTGCGCCCTGAAGGTGGGCAGGGGCCAGGAAGAGCTGAAACCAGGCAGTTTCATGCTCAGATTTCATTCCAAACTCAGGAAACAACCCCTCCATCCATCCGCTGGAACGCTAGTGACCAAGACAATACATCCAGGGTCCCACCCGTGGTCCCACTCACACCAACACAACCCATCCCGGATGGCCTAGTTATGAGTATAATGGTCTTCCCACAAGTCCCGTTTGAAACCAAACATTACTGGAATAAAACCACTGGGAAGGGAGGGATGAGGATACTGCCCTGGGCTGACATCCCCTCAAGTTGGCCTTGGCCTTACTGCAGCTTCTCAACAGAAATACGAAAAAAAAAAAAACAAAAAACAGAAGTTTGGCCTTCATGTTTCCGATTCTCCACACTTGTTATAATTTGCAATTTGTTTCAAGGTCTCTGCTTTCATTTCAATTAAATCCCTACAAAAAAAATAATTATCTAGTACTTTTTCAGTAGAGGAAAAAAACAAAACAAAACAAAAAAACATGTTCACCCGTGGTCAAGGGCGGGGCACAGCTGATTCAGCAAACGGTGCACTTCAGCGTGGACAGGAATCTTCCTCCTGGGCATCAGGGAGCCATGCAGGAGACTCAGGAAGAAGGAAAGAGGTGGGATGCAGCAGGTGACAGGGAGGAACAGGATTCCCCAAGCAGGCTTGGGCAGGATGACTGGGGAAGAAGATTGCCTATCTCTCAATCACAATTAAATGCTGTGCTCTTTTCCTGAATACTGTTAGTATCATTTATTCCCATCAAGAAAGGGAGGTCTGGTCCCAGCACACAAACCCAGCTTCAGAACACTTCCAGGAATGAAAAAGGACATCCCCCAGTGAGGATTCCCCTCCAGTCGCTAACCTGCCTTGATATTTGGTCGCACTAGGATGCAGAGGCCTCCTGGTGCAGTAAGGCTCCTGCAAACCAGTTTTGCTAACCCAGCACTGGAATTCCTTTCCAGGGAGCTGAGACTCTGGGGCAGAGTCATGCTGACTCTGTGTTTAGAAGTGGCTCAGTCTCTCTAGCCTCATTTGTTTCTTCTGTCAATGAGGGAAACCAATAATGCTTTCCTTTACTGATTGAAAAAAAAAAAAAAAGGACCAATGGACAGGCCTGGCAGTTTCCCTTTCCCCACACCATTCCTTTACAAAGATGGTGGTTGGAGCTGCAGCAGCCCTTCTGTGGTCATGAGGGAAAGGCCAAGACAAGCATGCAGGTGCCTGTCCTGACATATCTGAGCCATTGAATTAAGGCCAGCAGATAATTGCCTCCGGATTTCTTGTTCTGTGAGAACAATTCAGTTTATTGATTTAACCACACTGAGTCGGGTTTTCTGTTGATTCTGCCAAATTCAATGCTAACTGAAGGAAGGGTGTTAGGACAATTAAATAAAATATGAACATTGCATGCACAGTACCTAAAAAATAGCAGGAGCACAATGTTAGTCCTTCCTCTTATCAGTCTCCCTTTTGAAGGCAAAATCTCTCCTGGAGATGAAGTACTATCAGAGGGGGTGAAAGTTAATGTGATATTTGCAGCATGGACTCACAACATGTCAAACCAGGAGGTTCTACGGGTCATGCACGTTACACCTTTATCTTCCAGATGAAGAGACTGGTGCCCAGAGAGAAAAAGCAACTAGTACACAGTTACTCAGGGAGTCAGTGACAGAAAGAACAGACTGTACCCCAGGGCCTGGAGAAGCATCTGCTGACCCTGTCATGGGCTGGGGAGAGGGGCACACTGGGGAGGGAGGATGTGGGCTTAGCAGTCAGACAAGCTTGGAGAGGAGCCCTCAGCCTCAGAATCCCTCTCCTGCCCAGCTCCCCTATCCTTTTCCTGCCATTTCCCAGTCCAGCACCCCACCCCTGAGATCTTCCCTTGGATGGTCACACACCTCCACCTGCCTTCACATCCTCCTCCTCCAACAGCATGTGGACCACATGTCCTCTCCATCCCCATCTCTCTCTCCTTCTACCTCTCATCTCTTGCCAGTGCCTCCCATTGGTCAAACTCAACAAGAAGCCAGAAGGCAAAGAAATCTAAATGATGGAGTCCGTAAGGATTAGCCCTGCCTTCACCTTCCTAGCTATCTTCACATCTCCTCCACTGCTGTCTTCACTCCAGCCACTGCACACAAACCTTCAGGGACTCCATGGGGAAGAAGCCCTGATTCCTCTCTCCATCCCTGGGACAAGACTGTGGCTGGGTCACTCGACCTTCTCCACAGGCTCCTGTCATGTCAACCACATGTCCCCTCTCTGCCTCTATGCATCTGAGCGAAGCTTCCTCAGATGTGGAGCTTCACTGCAGATCCACTTTTCCCACCCTGTTGAAAAGTGACATCTTTCCTAACAGCCCATTCTTCCTCCTCTGAACTCCAGGAGAACTTGTTTCAGCATTGGCCATATTGCTACTTGTCATTTATGGCTTCAGGTTTCTGCCAAACTCTTTGATTCCTAAATGTCCAGTCCCTTTGCACAAGCTTTCTGGGAGCAAACACTGCCCTATCTGTGCCGAGCATGGGAGAAAGCACAGGGGAAACTCTGGGAAGCCTTGGTAGCAGCCCGCAAGGAAGCACCTGGAGCAGCAAGTGCCAGAGTCAGACTCGTCATGGCCACTAACGCCTCCTGAGAACGTGCTGCTTTGCCAGGGCGTCAGCTAGGATGCAGCAGAAACAAGGTGTGCTCACAGGAATCCTGCAAAGAGCTTAATAAAAGACCATTTACAGGTGTACTTAAGCAGATGTACAGTGGCAAGGGAAACAGGAAGGACTGCCCGATGTCCCAGGACAGGCAACATACCTAGACTGAAGGGAAGTTTAGGATGCTGTAACCAGGGCTTCATGAGCCCCTGAACCATGAAAAACCACAGCCACAGAAACTGTGACTGCAGCTGGGACTGGAGAAGGACCCAACCAGTGTAACAGCTGGCACCAAAGCAGGAAGGAAGCAGGGGAGCACACATCCCCATCTCTCTCTCCTTCCACCTCTCATCTTTTGCCAATGCCTCCCATTGCTCAAACTCAACAGGAAGCCAGAAGGCAAAGAAATCTAAATAATGGAGTCCATAGGGATTAGCCCTCCCTTCACCTCCCCAGGATCCAGAGCAAGGTAAAGAAAGGAGGAGAATGTATTAGGAGAAGAAAGGAGAAGGGCAAATGGAAAATTACCAGCACAGGCAGGCACTGGCTGAGCAACTTACCCTTCACAATAATCCCAGGAGAAAGAATTTTGATCCTCATTTGCAATGAGGAAACCAAGGCATAAGGAGATTCATTAACTTGCCCAAAGTCACAGAGTAACAAAGTGGCTGAACCAGGATTCATATGCAGGCAGTCTGACACCAGAGTCTGTATGCTTAAAACAATACACTGGAATGCCTTGTGCAATAAGCAAAGGAATGAACAAGTGTAACTAACGCAATGGCCAAGTGTCTCTTCTGCATCCATCCTTGTAATGACAAAGCCTAGGAAATCTTCATAACCCCACATCTGGTGAATTTCTCTCCCAACCGCACCCCTCAGTAGAAAGCACGGCCATAATCTAGAACAGCAAATGTCAAACATGTGGTCTCAGGACCCCAAATTTGTTGAAAACCATCAAAGAGCTTTTGTTTATGTGACTTTTATCCGTCCATGTCAAATGAGAAATTCAAACTGAGAAATTTTTGAATTACAAAAGTACACACCACACAAAAATGATGCCATCGCCTATCATGGAGGTGCTGAGAAACTCCACTGCACACTTATCAGAGAATAAGAGTGAAAGGGGCAACTAACATATTAGTGTTACTATGGAAAGAGTTCTGACTTCAGGGATCGCCTTGAAAGGACTTGGGGACCTTCCACTTGTCCTCAGAGAGGGAAAGCAGCTCCGCCAGGGCTGCCCCTGGAGTGGGCTGATCAGCCCAGCTGAAGCAGTCACCCATGGAAACACAGTCTTTTCAGGTGTCACATCAGAGAGCAGGCAACAGATGATAAAGCAGGGAGAAAGGCAGAGTTCTGTGAAAAGAAACTGCTAAACTGGCAACAGCCTGGGAGGCAAATGAAGCAAGTGGTCACCCCCAAAGCAATCCCAGAGCAAGAAGGAAGGGGCACGGAATGGGGAAAGCCGAGGAATGCATGCCCCAGTCATTCTGTTCATCTATCTGGTCTGTGCTCCTGGATATCACAGCAAGACAAGAAGAGAGAGATAGCCCCCTTCCTCCCCACCTTAAAGCTGGTCATGTGATTCATAGATACTGTAGGCTCCAATAAACTCTGAAAAGCAATCGGGAAAATGGTAAATCAGATGCTGCATGGATTTACTGGATATAAAATGGTGTACTTTTTTTAATCTGGTTTTGTACTTTATTTTTCTTTTATGCTACCTTTAAGCTATTTGATTTCATCCACCTACTTTCCATCCTTCAGCAAGCGTATTTATATTCTGCAATGAAAAGAAAGATTTGGTATCGTAGTCTCTCACATAAAGCTATTCCGTCGGAAATGTGTGTGACCTCATCTCACTCTCCATTCTCTCCAGAAAGAAATGAATTCCCTTCTGAAGTCATCTCTGCCAACACACAGTGGGCACCATTCATCCCCAGCTGAGAATCAACACGCTTGCAGACACAGCCCCATCATCTTCACAACACTTTCTATTTTTTAATCAGCCATTTGCTGAGCACTGAGACACGCACTATACACATGTTATTTCTAAGCTTCAAAACAACTCCACTAAGGAAGCATCATTGTCCCTATTTTGTAGATGAAGAAACCAAGGCTCAAAAAAATAATGTGCTTTATCCAGCTGGTAAGTGATTCAGGCGTGATTTGAACCCAGGATGTAACAGGCTCCAAAACTTTTGTTAACCCAGCTTCCGTGTTGCCTTTTGATTTTTTTTTTTCTTTTTTTTTTTTTGCTCTAATCAGCAGCAGTCTCCTCATGCATCCCAAACTTTGTTCACTGCTGTATCAGGCACAGCTCTCCTGAGAGTGGTGCATAAGCCTGGTCTGACGGTTCCTTGGTTAAGAAGCAGACTCACTGGACTTTATGACAACCACAAAGAAGTCATGCTTACTACCTCTTGGCTTGCAGCTGACAATTTCCTCCATACATTGTGAGTGATACCACTGCATTCTTTTTCTTTCTCAGACATGATTCCTTCCGTGCCTTGCTAATTACCTCCAGCCTGTCCTTGTTGCTTGCAATTCCAAACACTCCTTTAAAAACAAATTAGGTAAATCTCCCTCTTGCCCACTCTGCACATTTTCTGTCATTGTCCTTGGAGTAATGAACTTTCCCTGGGCTTATGGGGGAAAAAAAAAAGCATGGAAGCTGAAAATATCCTGTTTAATATAGCGGGGGATAGACAGTTCTGATTGACCAACCAAATGCTTCATTATCCCCCAAATTAGCATTTCACAACTTTCTGCCACAACTCATTTTCCTGAGTCTTAACAGGCTAAAACAGCAAATGGGCAAATGTTGCACTTTTCTAACTGAGATGATCGCCCTGACACGGGCCTAGGTTTGAATACATCTGTGCACATGCTGACGTGTATGTGTTGAGATGTGTTCTGTGGACATGTGTGAAGGGGTGCCTCAGAACATGTGGTTACTGCATATCTACACCCAGTAGACTTGGCCTCCTGAGGTCTCCAAAAACATAGAGAACCAAAGACCTTTAAACTACAAATTAACCGCCAACCCCAAGTCTCCTAGCCGAATGAAAAGTGGGATAGCACTGGCTCAACCCAGCTCAACGACATGAGTTTTACAAAATATTTTGATGTTGAGCTCCTCTCCACACTACCTTATCTTCCTACACCCACCTCCACCTCTACACTCAGAGTCACCTACACTCTATCATAAACAGGACCCATTACCAGAGCTTAAAACATGAGGTGGGCTCCCAGTTGGGGGGTATCTTTTCTTGGGGACATCCACACGCACTGCCAAACCAGTGCTTGGAATTAGGACCCATCCCCTCCTAGTTTTTTGTGACCAGAGTCAAGTTTCCTGCCCCAGACAAAGAACAAGTTTCCCGACCCTGAACAGTGCTGCTCTCACCAACCACATCTTAACACAAATGAGAGGAACAGGACGCAGAGACAAGGGTCTCCAAGTGGCAGCCCTGGGACACTGAGAGTGAAAGATGCAGCATGAGAAAAGAAAGGAAGGAGAGGTTAGGTGGCCAATAAACCTGGAAAGGAATCCTGGAATGGGAGTCCCCTCTGGTGGTTCACAGAGTACATTAGTCCTACAAAGGCTCTGAGGAATCCTGTGATAAAGAAACCTGTTTAACTGGATTCAACCCAAATTTATTTGGCTTCACAACGATCTTTTCTGCGTAACTTCACTTAGACTTCTGCAGAACTAACATCCCCCTGAGCAGTTTGGGGGAAATGCTATTCTAAGTTAAAAGGAAATGAAGGCTGTTTCTGTCAAGGAATTATCTCTCACAAAGGAAACATTTAAAGAAAATGAAAAGAGAGAGAGAGACAGAGACAGAGAAAGAATGCAGCCCTGGCGGTTTAGATCCTCACCACAGCCTGTCTAGCAAATCTCCTTTCTCTTTGTGGGTCTCTTTTTAAATTTCCTGCAAGATCTTATGCTAATTGTGCGTGTGTTAACATCTGTGTAGAGGGTGCATGTGTGTACTGACGTGTGTGTGAGGGCATCCCCAGGAACAAAGGGTTCTCTTCAATGATGGAAAACAAGACTACATCTAAATCCCCTCACAAAGACACCACAGCTCTTCCAGCACCTCTCCAGGACTGAAACCATGCCAACTGAGCTTTCAACCATGCATTAAAAATTAGAATTAAAATGCAATACCTTAGGGGTATCTTCCCCTCTTACAGTGAATTAGCTTAGGAGCAAATAAAAGCCTAATGATCTAGGAAAAAGGATCATGCTTTTCACTCCACAGAGATTCCAAGGCTGGCCCTATTCTGTTTGAGAGGTCACATCACATGACCATGATGAGAAGATTTGATGCCACCCATCTGAATAGCACTGCCCCAGGTCACTCTGTACCTCCCTGTGTGACTCCTGAGAGAAATGTGTATGCCTGACAAAGACGGCCAGGAAGCCAGCATCACAAGTCTGCTTTTGGTCAGCAAGGGCAAGAAGACATTGTGAGTCTAACTCCACCCTGACCTCAGATGGGAAATGTTACGAATTATACAGCATTGAAAGGGTGAAAACAAGTTAACAGAAAAGGAATAACAGAAGAGGGTGGAAACAAGTGAACAGAAAAGGAAGGCAAGCTTAGAGGCTGATACGATTTGGATGTGCATCCCCTCCAAATCTCGTGTTGAAATGTAATTCCCAATGTTGGAGGTGGGGCCTGGTGGGAGGTGATTAGATCATGGTGGCGGAGGGCGGATCCCCTCATGAATGATTTAGCACCATCTCCTTGGTGATCAGTGGTTTCTCAGTTGGTTTACACAAGATCTAGTTGTTTAAAGTGTGTGGTGCCTCCTCCCCTGTCTCTTGCTCCTTTTCTCACTATGTGATATGCCAACTCCCTTTTGCCTTCCACCATGATTGTAAGCTCCCTGAGGCCTCACCAGAAGCCAAGTAGATGTCAGCACCATGCTTCCTTTATAGCCTGCAAAACTGTGAGCCAAAATAAACCTTTTTGCTTTATAAATGACCTAGTCTCAGGTATTTCTTTATAGCAATGCAAGACTGGATTACCACAAAAAATTGGTACTGAGGAGTAGGGTGTTGCTATAAAGATACCTGGAAATGTGAAGGTGGCTTTAGGACTACGTGATGGGCAGAGGTTGAAAGAGTTTGGAGGCCTCAGAAGAAGACAGGAAGATGAAGTAAAGTTTGGAACTTCCTTCAGACTGGTCAAATGATTGTGACCAAAGTGCTGATAGAGATATGGACAGTGAAGTCCTAGTTGCTGAGGTCACAGATGAAAATAAGGAAGTTTTTGGGAACTGAAGTAATGGTCACCTGTGTTCCACCCTAGCAAAGAACTTGGTGCATTGTATCCACATTTTAGGGATCTATGGAAGTTTGAAATTAAGAGTGATGACTTACGGCATCTAGTGGAAGAAATTTCTAAGCAGCAAAATATTCAAAATGTGGCCTGGCTACTTGTAACAACCTATGATCAGATATGGGAGCAAAGGAGCATACATTTAAAAGGGAAGCAGACATTAAAAGTTTGGAAAATTTGCATCTTGGCCATGTGGTAGAGAAAGAAAGAGCATTTTCAGAAGAGGAATACAAGCAGACTGCTGAGCAACAACTTGCTAGAGAAATTAGCATGCCTGAAAAGAATCCAAGTGCTAACAGCCAAAACAATGGGGAAAAGGTCTTGAATGTATTTCAAAGATCTTCAAGGCAGCTCTGCCTATCACAGGCCCAAAGGCCTAGGAGGAAAGAATAATGTCAGGGGCCAGGCCCACAGCGTCATTGCCCTGCTCAACCTGGGACATTGCTCCCAGAATCCTGGTAGCTCTGGCTCTAGCCTCGGCTCAAAAGGCCACACTTGGGCCACCACTCCAGAGAACACAAGCCATAAGCCTTGGCAGCTTCAACATGGTGTTAAGTATGCAGGCACATGGAATTCAAGAGTGAAGGAGGCTTGGCAGCTTCCACCTAGATTTCAGAGGATGTATGGGAAAGCCTAGGTGCTCAAGCAGAATCCTGCCACAGGAGAAGAGCCCCTGAAGATAGCCTCTACTAGGCCAATGTTGAGGGGAAATATATAGTTGGAGGCACCACACAGAGGCCCCCACAAGGGCACTGCCTCGTGGAGCTACGGGAATGGGGCCACCACCCCCCAGACCTGAGAATGGTAGAGCCATGGGCAGCTTGCATCCTCAACCTGGAAAAACTGCTATCACTCAACTCAACCCATGACAGCAGACTCAAGGGCTGCATTCTACAAAGGCACATGGGCAGAGCTGCCCAAGGCCTTGGGAGCCCACTCCTCACAGCAGTGTGTCCTGGAAGTGAAACATGAAGTCAAGAGTTATTTTCAAACTTTAAGATTTAATATCTGCCCTCCTGGGTTTCAGACTTGAGTGAGGCCTGGTGCCTCTTTCTTTTGGACAATTTCTCCCTTTTGGGATGGGAATACATACTCAATGCCTGTGCCACTATTGTATCTAGAAAATAAATAACTTATTTTTTTATCTCACAGGCTTCTAGGTGGAAGGTACTCATCTTCAGACGAGACTTGGGATTTGGGACTTGGGATTTTTGAGTCAGTGCTTGAATAGGTTAAGACTTTGGGGGACTATTATAAAGGCATGATTATATTTCGAAAGGTGAGAAAGACATGAGATTTAGGGGGCCAGAGGTAGAATGATATGGCTTGGATATTTGTCCCCTCCAAGTCTCATACTGAAATGTGATTCCCAAATATTGAATATGGGGCCTGGTGGGAAGTGTTTGGATCATAGGGACAGATACCCCATGAATGGTTTAGTACCATCCCTTTGGTGATAAGTGAGTTCTTGCTCAATTAGTTGACGTGAGACTTGGTTGTTTAAAAGAATCTGGGACCTCCCTCTTCTTTCTGTCTTGCTCTCACTCTCGCCATGTGACATGTTAGCTTCCCTGTCACTTCCACCATAATTGGAAGCTTCCTAAGGCCTTCACCAGAAGCTGAGTAGATGATGGTGCCATGCTTTTACAGCTTGCAGAACCTTTAATAAGAGCCAACTAAACCTTTTTTCTTTATAAATTACCCAGCCTCAAATATTTCTTTTTTTCTTACTTTTTTTTTTTTTTTTTTTTGAGATGGAATCTTGCCCTGTCGCCCACGCTGGAGTTCAATGGCGCAATCTCAGCTCACCGCAACATTCACCTCCCGAATTCAAAGGATTCTCCTGCCTCAGCCTCCCGAGTAGCTGGGCTTACAGGCACCCACCACCACAACCAGCTGATTTTTGTGTTTTTAGTAGAGGTGGGGTTTCACCAGGTTGGCCAGGCTGGTCTCAAACTCCTAACCTTGAGATCTGCCCACTTTGGCCTCCTAAAGCGCTGGGATTACAGGCGTGAGCCACTGCACCCAGCCCAGATATTTCTTTATAATCATATGAGAATGGACTAACACAGAGGCACTGAATGTCATGCACAGTCCCACACAGTGAGCAGTGGGTAGGATGTGAATCCACATCAATGTGATTCCAAGTCCTTATTCCTCACACTGCACCAGAGGAGAATTTCATAAGCTCACCTTCAAGTCAAGATTCTGATCTCCACGTTCTTTGACCATTAGCAACAGAGACTCTGCCCTTCCTAGGAATAACTCAAGGTGCTCAGCTCAGATCTGAACTGGTCCAATGTGCGCCAGCTACTAAGGTATGATTTCCAGCATGATCTGAATGTTTGTGCCCCCTCCAAATTCTTATGCTGATACTTAATCACCAAGACAATGGCATTAGGAGATGAGATCTTTGGAAGTTAATTAGGTCAATTAGGTCATAAGAGTACATCCCTTATGACTAGGACTAGTGCCCTTATGCAAAAGATCCCAGAGAGCTGTTTTACCCCTTCCACCACGTGACGATGCAGCAAGAAGGCGCTATCTGTGAACCAGGAAGTAGGCCTTCACCAGGTGCCAAATCAACCAGTACTTTGACCTTGGACATCCCAGCCTCCAGAACTGTAAGAAATACATTTCTGTTGTTTATAAGCGACCCAGATGTTTGATATCTCATTATAGCAGCCCAAGATGACTAAGATAATCGCTTGCTTCCAAATTGCCTCTGCTTTGTGGCCCTAGAACTCCGACTCAGCAGACCTCATTTTCCCTTTGTCAGCTGGACTCTGCCCAGAGCGGCCACTAGGGGGAGACTGGCAGACAGGAGCTAGGGAGCAGAGAAGTGCTCTATCCCTTTTCCTTGACCCTAAGAATGGCCCCACAGTGTCCCCAGGAATGGCCTTATTTCAAGCAACAATAGTTGACTCCAGTCTTCAGGGTATTTTAGCACTTACAGACCAACTTTATTTTGACTCCTTCAAGGTACCAGTAGCAGTCAGGCAGTGCTGTCTCCTCAGAGGTCTAGCTTCCCTGACACTCTTCTCTGAGCTAAGCTTCCAAGGCATCAGCCCCAGCTCTGCAGGGCCTTCCATCTCCTGGATAGCAGCTCCAGCTGGGGAGCACCAGGCTCTGCAGGGACCCTTCTCTAGGCTACTAACTTGTGTTAATCCTAACCTCTCCCTTTGTTTCCACAGCCTTAGGGCTGGACAGTGTTTTCTTCAAACATATCTTTGTTCTTACTTAGTGAGTGTTTTGTTTTTGCTCTTATTCAGCCTCCTAAGACCTGTGTGTCCAACTTCCCATATTAAATTCCCTTTAGGAAATATATAGTATTATTCCCATGTTCCTGACCAGATCCTGACTCATAAAGGACTCAACTCCGGCAATCATCTGAACCAAGCTGACCCCAAAAATGAATTCAAAGCTGCAGACTCCTGGGATGAGATTCTGCTATGTTTGCTTATGCCCAAGGTGCCATTTCAGAGCGAAAGTGTAGCTCTCTTTCCATCCATCAGTGAACATTTCACTGGCCCTGGAAGCTAAGGTTGGCCAGCCCTGCTGCCCAATCCTTATTTCAGCCCCATTAAGCTACCAGCCTCAGGTCTTGCCTAGAGCTCCCTGGGAGCAGTTTCTCCAACTTTAACTTCTCTTGTCAGCTGAGGATCCTCAGTTCTGCTGACCTAGCTCACCGGTGGAGAGGGGCTGAAACATCCTGTTTGGCAGGCAGGGATACGGGCAGTTTAGCACCCAGAAACAACTACAGGAATGCTGTAAATAGGACATCAGACAGACCTCCTGGAGAGAGGGGAAAAGCGAATGCCTTTGTCCTTGCTCGAGCTCTAGCATAACTCTTAGCACAGGACACACAGCCTCACCCTCTCCCACTACATCTTGACCCTTATTCAAGCATGTTTCATCTTCCATTCATAGGGTCTAACCCATAGTAGGTGCATAATTAACACTATTACACATGAAAAAAAAATTTAAAGAGTTACTGAAGATATGCTGCCAAAGAACTTCTAACCCAATGATGCTGGTAGAAGAGGTGAGGTCAGACTTCCTTTTGGAATGAAATTTCCAGGGCCCTCATTTATAAAGACTGTTATGGGCTGAAATGTATCCCTTTAGAATTCCTTTTTTGGAATATTAGCCTGTAGAACCTCAGAATGTGACTGTATTTGGAGCTAGGGCTTTTATAGAGATTATCAAAATAAAATGAGTGGGCCTTAATCCAATATAACTGGTTTCTTTATAAGGAGAAGAGATTGGGACACAGACAAGCACATAAGATCATGTGAAGACCCAGGGAGAAGACAGCCATCTGCAAGCCAAGGAAAGAGGCCTCAAAAGAAACCAACCCTGCCAACACCTTGATCTTAAACTTCTAGCCTCCAGAATTGTGCAAAAATAAATTTCTGCTCTTTAAAGCACCCAGTCGATGGGCCTGGGTTATGGCAGCCCTAACAAACTAGTATGGAAACCATATATTCCAATTTAAAATCCAGGACCCAAGTGTACAAAGATCTGTGTAAAATTAAGGACAAACATACTGGGTGGGCTTGAAGTGAGGTTGTCTGTGGGAAGGACCTTTAGAACCTCATGAATTGAGTTGCACAGAATGGGACACAAAGTGTGCCTATTTTATGCCAAACCAACTCTCACCAAAACATAGGCCCTGCTGCTGAATGGAGATGATCAGCTGAACTCTCTGGAATGGGAAGGCAGAGGCAGAGGCACGACCTGCAAACACAACCTCCAAAGGACTCCCCTTTTGTTTCCCATTCCTCATGATCTCCATTTCACCCAGAACCAGAACTCCACAGGCTGCAAATTCTCTCTTTCAGCAAAGTCACAAAACTTCTTTGACGTTCCAATAGTTCTTCTGTAAAACTGAGGTAAAATCTGCTTCACAAGTTCGTCATTTTGATTCCATTTGAAAGACTTTTACAAATTATGGAGCACAATGCTAATATGGGCCAATATTAGCCAATATGTATGTGATCGTCACTCTTTTTCAGTGCAAGAATGCAAAATTCATTTTCCTGGCTTCCTTTTACATCCGCCGATGTGGACAGTCCTTCTCCAAAAAAATTGTCATAGTTTGGGTTTCCTGAGAAGCAAAATGTGAGATAAGCATTTGAGCGTGCAGAGTTTTTTGTAAAGTGACCCCAAGATACCTCAGCAGGGGAGTGGAGAAGCAGAAAAGTCAGAAAAGAAGACCAATAAAGAGTGTGTTATCAAACAGGGTGCCAGTGTGGGTGGCCAGAGCTTAGACCTGCACAGGAGCTCTGGGACACAGTAAGCCCACAGCGCACGGCACAGGAAGCCAGTCCATCCATGCATTTACCCCCTTTGCTCACTGACTGAGAGACACCAATACCTGAGAAGGGTGTGTTAGTTCTGACATTTCCATTGGGCAGAGCTGGCTCTGGTCACCCAAGATGACCCTCAGGCAATGGCCCTGGCATTTTAAAATCATGCACTAAAATAATAAGGCCCATGGGGGTGTGAGCATCTACCCTTAGAATCATCTTTGCCAAGTGGTTGCTTAAATTGGGTTTGATGTGCTTTTGAAACATGATGAATTGTTCCATTTCTTACAAGCCAAATATCATAGACCAATCTGTAATTCCACATATGTTATACACTTTTCTGCTTTGAATGTTCCTGTATGGTCCTCCTATTACTTTGGATTTCTGTCCTATGGTATCCACTTCTCAGTGATGGGTTTCCTTGAGTCTTGCTGGAAAACCAAGCCCTGCCTTTCATAGGTCACCATCTTCATTTAACCACGGAATGTTCTTTGAGGGCTCACTCTTGCATGTCCCTTTGAAGACTCACTCACAGCTATGTGCACACACCCACACACATGTACAACATCATACCAATGCACTTTTTATCACAGTTATCAGGATAAGACAAGCATACACTATAGTAACAAATAACCCCACAATCTCAATAGTTTAATAAAACAGAAGTCTATTTCTTGCTCACTCCTGTGTGGAGCTGGGTGGCTCCCTGGGACTTTGGCGATCCAGGGTGCTTTGGTAGATCCGCACATCTGCAGGAGTCTTCCAAGCTCACTGCAGCAGGGAAGAGAGAAACTAAGAGAATCACATGTAGGTTTGTCACTGCTTCAACCGAGACCAGCACATATCATGTCTACCCTCATTTCACAGGCACAGTCTAACTGCAGAGTGTGGGGCAGTGTGATGTCCATGTGCCCACAAGGGAAGGAAGAGCAGACATTGACACCCAGCAGTGATGTGTGCCAGTTACTCCCAGGGAGGTGGTCTTGTGAGAACCCACCAACAACAGAACCACAGTAAGACAATAATGCTGAGCGGGGCTCCATGAGACCTGGGAGACCTAGATCAGAGCCAACAATGTGGAGTCAGATTTGCTCCAGGACTAAGCAAGTTTATGCACATTCGCTGTACAAATTCTTAGCATTCAGTGAAGCCACATATGATGCCAAGTCCCTTTGCCTTAAAACATTTGGATTTTCACTTAACTGATGGGTCATCTATGTTATGCAGTTTACTTGTCTGATATAGCATGGGTATACTCAAATGCAAGACATCAGGGTGAATGCACCAAGATGCCACGAGCTCACTAGGAGATAATGGGAAAGGGGAATATATGTGACCAAGTGACAGTCACAAACAGGCTGACTCCAACTGGCAGACACCCTATTTGTGATGATGATAGAAAGGGCCTGAAATTGAGAGAAGACTGTGCTGAGGAGATACCCCAGATTCCACCTGGGATCTATACAAGGATCAATGACATCCCTGAAGACCTGTGAGCCAAGTGGGACTTGGTCTTTTTTTAAGTTATCATAAGATTCCAAAGGGAGACTGACAATGAGGTCTTGACCTTAGGCAAAAGTATGATGACTACACATTAAGAACCAACACTGATTGATTGTTGAGGCGATCAATCTCATAGGCTTTATAACAAATACTGAGAAACTGAATGCAGCTGCTGAACCACAGGTTTGGTTCTTATAATGTAGTTGCAATTCTTTCCCTGCCTCAGAAGCATTTACTTTTATAAATATAGAGGCTTAAGATGTCTATTTTTAAATTAGACATTAAAGTATACTCCTTGCCAACATAAGCATAGCCTTTACTTCCGAGTTGCCTCAAGTGAAGCTGAATATGGAAACTTCAACCAGGCAAACCCTGTAGGCTATTCCCAGCTCAGGGAACCACATGCATCAAATATAGGAATTGGTCCAGGAATCACCGAGGAAGGAGACAGCAGTCTTGCCCTCGAAGGGAGAGCAGAGACAGCAGCACAGCCCATGAGAGGTACGCCACCAGACTGGAGCTGGCCAAGCCACTGCACCATTTCTTATCGCTAATTCCCTTGGAAATATGTAGCTATTTCAGTTACAAAAAGGCACACTCACAAACTCAGCCCAACTAATCCATCCTTGCTCTCACTGCTGCAGCTTTTCCTCAGGAGAAAACCTGTCAGTCAAATATCAGGATGTGACTCATCCAACACCCTCAAAAGGCAATTTCAACCTATTGGTGGTCAACATGCCTCTGAAAGCCAGGTTATGGCAGCTTCTAGGCTGCTATGGAGACTCTTTTTTTAAAGATTGCCTTACATTTATAGAAGGCACTTAGAAACATTGATTTATATCAAGTAATAAAATTTTAATTAATGCTCTGACTTATAAACCCTGCATGTTGTGTAAGTTAGAACATAAACCCAAAGCAGTCATTCTTTCAGGATGAGAGAATTATCCACTTGGCTAAAACAGTGAACTGACCCATCTGATGGCTTTATTCAGCCAGAGTGGATGCTGCCTGGGTTTTGGAAGGAACAGGTTTTTCTCAACGTGTAATTCAACGATTCATTCTATTCTGGTGTCCCAAGTGACTACATTGAGTCTTACCAAGTCCGCAAGAAGAACCCCCTGTTTCCTGTCATTTCTGGTGTATCCGAAAGACCACTCTGTCAGGCTGGGATCCAGGGAGGCCAAGTCTGGACGGAGGTGTTCTGATCCCTTTGCTTTGCTGAGGAAGCACAGGAGTGATGATGGGCAGCTGCACAGGTGAGCTGGGGCACAGCAAGATTTGAACCCCAGACTGCCTGTTGCCCAAGTCTGTGATTCCTCCATCACACTGCGCTGATTTGTGTATCTTAAATATGGTGGGCATTTCCTACTGCCACTTCCCTTTTTCTATCTCTCTCTTGTGTCGTTTTCTTTGGGCACTCACATAACCGAGAGCATCATCTAAAGTGGGGGGTGGGGGGAGAAAAACCATCACAGTATCAATAACCCTGTTAGGAGCTGGCTTATTTCAAATTTACAGCAGATGCCTGAAAGAGAACTAATCAATATGTGCTCCCTTCCTCCTAGAGGTGCGGCAGCAATCCCATGCCATTTATGAGTTTTATGAAACTCTGGTCATTTTTTAGCAGTTCAGGGAGCTCTAAATTTTGCTTTTACCAATATACATTTCAACCCCAAAATGGAAAATCATTTTGCAAAATAGAAGAGCAGTCCATTCTTTAAATATGAGATTGATATATGATTCTTGCTTCAGATATGGTCGTGAAAATTCTTCAATTAATCCATTGGTGTCACTGCAGCAAACTCACTGTGATTTGAAGTCTGTCTGTGCACTTCCTAGAAGAACTTCCCCCCCAGTCCTCCAATTTACTAAGGCATTGTCCCTAAAAGCACTACCTTTGTCAAATTTCCTAAACATTTAAGTCTATTTCCAATGACATGTGAAAGGATTAGCAAACAAAGTTCTCTTTAGTCAATTTCACATGAAAAAGTATAGTTTGTTTATCAATCCTATTAGGATATATAAAAGCTTGAATATATTTTTCCTGGAAAAAAATATGACTGAGTATCCTTCCAATTTTCATGTCTCAAATAGCTCTTTATTACCTTCTTATGTTATATAATTAGAAAAGCACCAGGAATCCCCTCCCCACACCTCTCAAATATACAAGCACAGCTCGCTTTATTGCACTTTGCTTTATCGTGCTTCACAGATATGGCATTTTTTTAACCAATTGAAAATTTGTGGAAATCCTGCCTCAAGCAAGTCTATCAGTGCCATTTTTCCAACAGAATGTGGTTGCTTTGTGTCTCTGCGTCACCTTTTGGTGACTTCCACAATATTTCTAACTTTTTCATTACTATTACATCTGTAATAGTAACCTGTGATTAGTGGCCTTTGATGTTACTGTTGTAATTGTTTTGGGGGCACCACCAATCACACCCATATAAGATGGCGAACTTCATCAATCAATGTTGTATGTGTATTCTGACTGCACGAACCAGCCATTCCCCCATCTTTCTCCCCTCCTGAGGCCTCCCCTTTTTGCGAGACACAACAGTATTCAAATTAGGCCAATTAATAACCCTACAATGGCATTTAGCATTCAAGTGAAAGGAAGAATAACAGATCTCTCACCTTAAATTAAAAGCTAGAAATGATTAAGCTTAGTGAGGAAGGCATGTAGAAAGCCAAGGTTGGCCAAAAGCTAGGCCTCTTGCACTAGACAGCTATCAAGGTTGTAAAAACCTCTTGAAGGAAATTAAAAGTGATACTCCAGTAAACATACACATAATAAGAAAGTGAAACAGCCTTCTTGATGATATGGAGAAAGTTTTAATGGTCTGAATAGAAGATTGAACCAGCCACAACATTCTCCTTTATTTATTTATTATTACTATTATTATTTTTTGAGATGGACTCTTGCTCTGTCACCCAGCAAGCTCCACCTCCCGGGTTCACGCCATTCTCCTGCCTCAGCCTCCTGAATAGCTGGTACTACAGGCGCCCGCCACCATGTGTGGCTAATTTTTTTTATTTTTAGTAGAGACAGGGTTTCACCGTGTTAGCCAGGACGGTCTCAATCTTCTGACCTCGTGATCCACTTGCCTCAGCCTCCCATAAAGTGCTGGGATTACAGTCATGAGCCACCGCGCCCGGCCTAGCCACAACATTGTTTTAAGCCAAAGCCTAATCCACATCAAGGCCCCAACTCTCTTCAATTTATTGAAGGCTGAGAGAGATGAGGAAGCTGCAGAAGAAAGGTTGGAAGCTAACAGAGATTGAGTCATGAGGTTTAAGGAAAGAAGCCACCTCCATAACATAAAAGTGCAAGGTGAAGCAGCAAGTGCTGGTACAGAAGCTGCAGCACATTATCCAGAAGATGTAGCTGAGATCATTGATGAAGGTGTCTCAACTAACAACAGATTTTCATTACAGCCAAAGCAGCCTTACTTACATTGAAAGAAGATACCAACTGAGACTTTCATAGCTAAAGAAAAGTCAAAGTTTGGTTCCAAAGCTTCAAAGAACAGGCTGACTCTCTTGTTAGGGACTAATGCAGCTGGTGATTTCAAGTAGAAGCCAGTGCTCATTGGCCATTTCAAAAATCCTAGGGCCCTTCAAAGTTATGCTAAACCTACTCTGCCTGCACTCTATAAATGGAACAACAAAGCCTGGATGACAGAGCATCTGTTTACAGCATGGTATACTAAACATTGTAAGCCCACTATTAGAGGAAACCTACTTCTCAGAAAAAAAATTTGTTAAAATATTACTGCTAATTAACAAGGCACCTGTTCACCCAAGGGCTCTGATGAAGATGTACAAGAAAATTAATATTGTTTTCATGGCTGCTACACAACATCCATGTATCAAGGAGTAATTTCAACTTTCAAGTCTTGCTATTTAAGAAATACATTTAGTTAGGCTATAGCTGCCATAGATAGTGATTCCTCTGATGGATATGGGCAAAGCAGATTTAAAACCTCTGGAAAGAATTCACCATGCTAGATACCATTAAGAATCTTTATGATTTATGGGAGGAGGGAAAAGTATTAACATTACCAGGAATTTAACTATAAAAACCCTAGAAGAAAACCTAGGAAATACCATTCAGGACATAGGCACAGGCAAAGATTTCATAACTAAGATGCCAAAAGTAATTGCAACTAAAGAAAAATTAACAAATGAGACCTAATTAAACTAAAGAGCTTCTGCACAGCAGAAGAAACTATTATCAGAGTAAGTACACAAGCTACAGAATGGGAGAAAGTTTTTGCAAACTATGCATCTGGCAAAGGTCTAGTATCCAGCATCTACAAGGAACTTAAACAAATTTACAAGAAAAAAACAAACAACCCCATTAAAAAGTGAATAAAGGACGTGAACAGACACTTCTCAAAAGAAGATATACATGTGGCCAACAATCATATGAAAAAAAGTTCAATATCACTGACCATTAGAGAAATGTAAATCAAAACCACAATGAGATACCATCTCACACCAGTCAGAATAGCTATTATTAAAATGACAAGAAATAACAGATGCTAGTGAGGTTGGGGAGAAAAAGGAACACTCTTACACTGCTGGTCGGAGTGTAAATTAGTTCAACCATTGTGGAAAACAGTATGACAATTCCTCCTCAAAGGCCTAAAGACAGAACTACCACTCAAGCCAGCAATCCCATTACTGGGTACGTACCCAAAGGAATATAAATCGTTCTGCCATAAAGACACATGCACACATATGTTCACTGCAGCACTATTCAGAATAGCAGAGACATGGAATCAATCTGAACGTCCATCAGTGATAGACTGGATAAAGAAAATGTGGTACATATACACTGTCAAATACTATGCAGCCATGGAAAAGAATGAGTTTGTGTTTTTCACAGGGACATAGATGGAGCTGGAGGCCGTTATCCTTAACAAACTAACACAGGAACGGAAAACCAGATGCTACATGTTCTCACTTATAAGTGGGAGCTGAATGACAAGAACACATGAACACATAGAGGGGAAGAATGCACACTGGGGACTACTGGAGGGTGTAGGGTAGGAGAAGGGAGAGGATCAGGAAAAATAACTAATTGATATTAGGCTTAATACCTGGGTGATGAAATAACCTGTAGAACAAACACCCGTGACACACTTTTATCTATGTAGCAAAAATGCAAATCATGCACATGTACCCTTGAAATTAAAAGTTAAAAAAAAAAAATACAGGAGTTTGAAAGAAGTTGATTCCAATTCTCATTGGTGACTTTGAGGGGTTCAAGACTTCAGTGGAGAAAGTAACTACAGATGTGGTGGAAATAGTAGAGAACTAGAATTAGAAATATAACCTGAAAATATGACTGAAATGCTGCAATCTCATGACAAAACTTTGAATGAATAAGGAGTTGCTTCTTATGGATGAGCAAAGAAAGTTGTTTCAAATTAGTCTGCAAGTCACAATTCCTCCCTACTTGGGACATCAACATCTGCAAGTCACAATTCCTCCCTACTTGGGACATCATACAGATGAAAAGAGGTGCCTGTCTGATCTGAATAGCCAGAATACTGGAACAGGTGAAGGCTGTGAGTTGGTTAGCTTTCCTGCTGGTCTGGCAGGGGAGCTGGGGAAGTTCCCACTCTTCACCCTGATAAAACCTTAGCACATCTAATTAAGAGATCCCCCAACCACCTTCATCAAGGCTTGGACCTCTGACCATCATTGGGTATTACTTTTACCCATCTATCTTAGCTACAACTGGTCCCTACCCAAGGATACTTCCCCTATTGGCATGAAGCCTGAATTATCAACTCAGTAAATTAAATACTGGGTAAAAATTAAATAAATAAATAAATAAAGCATATACCACAAGAGAACAAGATAAGCTTCAAGAGATCCCTGCCATTCCAACCCCATAGAAGACAGTAACTTGCCCACACACCAAGTACGTAGCTACTACAACCAGCATCTGGGAAAGCTAGCACACAAAGACTCTCTATAACTAAGGAACTCATTCAGAATCTTCACCTCTACAAACAGCAAGAATCAAACTAGGCTAAAATAAATTACAAACATTAAAGTCTGAATCTTAAGAGGAAAAAAGAGAAATTTTTTAAAACGCTCCAATCAAAAACAAATTCATGAACAATTTTAAGGAATAGTCTACCCCAATAAGAAACAACAGAAAAAGAATTCCGGTAATATGACAAAACAAAGTTCTATAACACTCCCAGAAGACTACTAGCTCCCCAGCAATGGATCCAAACCAAGAAGAAATCTCTGAAATGCTAGAAAAAGAATTCAGAAGATTGATTATTAAGCTACTCAAGGAGATACCAGAGAAAGATGAAAAACAACTCAATGTAATTTAAAACGTAATTCAGGATAGGAATAAATACTTTTCTAGAGAAATAGAAATCGTAAAGAGAAAAACAAATTCTGGAAATGAAAGACACACTTAGGAAAATACAAAACACAGTGGAAAGTTTCAACAATGACTAGAACAAGTAGAAGAAAGAATTTCAGAGCTCATAAACAAGGCTTTTGAATTAACCCAATCAGACAAAGAAAAAGAAAGAAGAATTTTAAAAGAATGAACAAAGTTTCTAAGAAATATGGGATTATGTAAAATGGCCAAACCTATGAATAATTGGTGTTCTTAAGGGAGAAGAGAAGTCTAAAATTTTAGAGAACTTATTTGAGGGAATAATCAAGGAAAACTTCCCTGCCCTCGCTGGAGTTATAGACATCCAAGTACAAGAAGTTCAAAGAACTCGTGGGAAATATATCACAAAAAGATTATCATCAAGGCACATAGCCATCAGGTTATCTAAAGTAGAGATGAAGGAAAGAATCTTAAGAGCTGTGAGGCCGGGCGTGGTGGCTCACACCTGTAATCCCAGCACTTTGGGAGGCTGAGGCGGGCAGATCAGGAGGTCAGGAGTTCGAGACCAACCTGGCCAGTATGGTGAAACCCTCTCTCTACTAAAAATACAAAAATTAGCCAGGTGTAGTGGTGCTTGCCTGTAGTCCCAGTGACTCAGGAGGCTAAGGCAGAAGAATCGCCTGAACGCAGGAGGCAGAGGTTGCAGTGAGCTGAGATCATGCCACTGCACTCCAGACTGGGCAAACAGAGTAAGACTCTGGGAAAAAAAAAAAAAAAAAGCTGTGAGAAAAAAGCATCAGGTAACCTGCAATGGAAAACCTATCAGATTAACTGCAGATTCTCAGCAGAAACCTTACTAGCTAGAAGAGATTGGGGTCCTATCTTTAGCCTCTTTACACAAAGGAATTGTCAGCCAAGAATTTTGTATCTAGCAAAACTAAGCTTCATAAATGAAGGAATGATAAAGTCTTCTTCAGACAAACAAATGCTGAGAGAATTTGCCTCTACCAAATTGAAACTACAAGAGATGCTAAAAGGAATTCTAACTCTTGAAACAAAAACTTGATATACACCAAAATAGAACCTCCTTAAAGCATCAATCTCACAGGGCCTATAAAACAATAACACAATAAAAAAAAAGCATCTAGACAACAACTAACCTGATGAATAGAGCAGTATCTTACGCCTCTATACTAACATTAAATGTAAATGGCCTAAGTGTTCCACTTAAAAGATACAGAATGGCAGAATGGATTAAAAATAAAAATTTACTGTCTTCATGAGACTCGCCTAGCACCTAAGGACTCACGTAAACTTTAGGTAAAGGTGTGGAAAAAGATATTCCACACAAATGGAAACCAAAAGCGAGCAGGAGTAGCTACTCTTATATCAGACAAAACAGACATTAAAGCAACAGCAGTTAAAAAAAAAAGACAAAGAAAGACTTTATATAATGATAAAAGAATTAGTCTAACAGGAAGATATTATAATCTTATATTTATATGCACCTAGCCCTGGAGCTGCAAAACATAAAAAAATTACTACTAGACCTAAGAAATGAGATAGACAGCAACACAGTAATAGTGGGGGATTCCAGTACTCCACTGACAGCACTAGACAGATCATCAAGACAGGAAATCAACAAAAAAAGGACTTAAACTATACCCTAGAATAAATGGTCTTAACAGATATTTACAGAATATTCTTCCCCAAAAAAATGCAGAATACCCATTCTTCTCATCAGCACATGGAACATTCTCCAAGACAGACCATATGACAGGCCATAAAACAAGTCTCAATAAATTTTAAAAAATCAAAATCATAACAAGTATCTTCTTAGACCACAGTGGAATAAAACTGAAAATCAATTCCAAAAGGAACCCTCAAAACTATACAAATACATAGAAATTCAATAGTCTTCTCTTGAATGGTTTTTGGGTTAACAATGAAATCAGGATGGAAATTGTAAAATTCTTCAAAATGAATGATAATACTGACACAACTTATCAAAACCTGTGGGATACAGCAAATGCAGTGCTAAGAGGAAAATTCATAGCATTAAATGTCTACATTAAAAAATCTGAAAGAGCACAAATAGACAACCTAATGTAATGCCTCAGAGAACTAGAGGAGCAAGAAAAAACCAAACCCAAACCCAAACCCAGAAGAAAAAAAATAAATCACAAAGATCAGAGCAGAATTAAATAAAATTGAAACAAACAAAAAAGCAATACAAAATATAAGTGAAACAAAAAACTAGTTCTTTGAAAAGATAAGCAAAATTGATAGATCATGAGCAAAATTAACCAAGGAAAGAAGAGAGAAGATCCAAATAAGCTCAATTATAAATGAAACTGGAGATACTGAAACCAATGCCACAGAAATACAAAAGATCATTCACGATTACTATAAACAGCTTTACATGCATAAACTATAAAATCCAGAGGAGATGAATAAATTACTGGAAATATATAGCCCTCCTAGATTAAATCAAGAAGAAATAAAAACCCTGAACAGACCATTAACAAGCAGCAAAAGTGAATCAGTAATAATAACAAAAAAAAGTCAACAAAAAAAAGTGGCCAGGACCAGACGGATTTACAGCTGAATTCTATCAGACATTCAAAGAAGAATTGACACTAATCCTACTGAAACTATTCCAAGATAAAGAAAGATAGAGAAAAGGATAGAGAAAGATAGGGAAAGACAAAATCCTCCCTAAATCATTCTATTAAGCCATTATCACCCTAATACCAAAACTGGGAAAGAACTTCACAAAAAGGAACACTACAGACCAATATCCCTAAATGAACAGATATGCAAAAATCCTCAACAAAATACTAGCTACCCAAATTCAACTGGTGTATCAAAAAGATAATACATTATGATTAATCATGATCAAGTGGGTTTCATAGCAGGGATGTGAGCATACACAAGTCAACAAATATACATCACAAAAACAGAATTAAAAACAGAAATCAATAAACTCAATAAATGCAGAAGAGCATCTGACAACATTTAGCATCTCTTTGTGATAAAAACCCTCAACAAAATTGGTATAGAAGGAACATACCTCAAAGTAATAAAGGCCATCTATCATTTAAAGCCAAAGTAACAAAACCCACAGCCAACATCATACTGAATGAGAAAAAGTTGAAAGCATTCCCCCTGAGAACTGGAACAAGACAAGAGTGCCCATTTTCACCACCTCTCTTTAACAGAGTATTGGAAGTCCTGGTCAGAGGAGTCAAACAAGAGAAAGAAATAAAGGGCATCCAAATTGGAAAAGAGGAAGTCAAACTGCTGCTCTTCACCTGTGATATGATCACAAACCTAGAAAACCCTAAAGATTCACCCAGAAAGCTCCTAGATCTGACAAATTCAGTAAAGTCTCAGGATACAAAAATCAATGTACACAAATCAGTAGCACTACTATATACTAACAGTGACCAAGCAGAGAATCAAATCAAGAACTCAATCCCCTTTACAACAGCTGCAAAAAATAAAATACTTAGGAATATATTCAACTGAAGAGGTGAAAAATCTCTACAGAAAAAAACTACAAAACACTGATGAAATAAATCACAGATGACACAAACAAATGGAAACACATCCCAGGCTCACAGATGGGTAGCATCAATTTTACAAAAATGGCCACACTTCCTAAAGCAAACTAAAGAGTCAGTGCAATTCCCATCAAAATACCATTATTATTCTTCGCAGAACTAGAAAAACCAATCCTAAAATTCATATGGAACCAAAAAGAGCCTGCATAGCTAAAGCAAGGCTAAGCAAAAAGAACAAATCTGGAGGCGTCACATTATCCAACTTCTAATTATATTATAAGGCTATAGTTACCAAAACAGCATGATACTGGTATAAAAATAGGCATGTAGACCAATGGAACAGAATAGAGAACCCAGAAATATTTGTCAACTTTTGTTTGATAAAGCAAACAAGAACATAAAGTGGGGAAAGGACACCTTGTTCAATAAATGGTGCCGGGAAAACTGGCAAGCTGCGTGTAGAAGAATGAACCTGGATCCTCATCTCTTACCTAAAACAAAAATCAACTCAAGATGGCTCAAAGATTTAAATCTAACCCAAAACCGTAAAAATTCTAGAAGATAATATCAGAAAAACTATTTTAGACGTCGCTTAGGTAAATAATTCATGACTAACACCCCAAAAGGAAATGTAACAAGAGCAAAAATAAATGAATGGGACCTAATTAAACTAAAAATTTCTGCATGGCAAAAGAAATAATCAGCAGAGTAAACAGACAACCCATACAGTGGAAGGAAATATTTGTAAGTCATGCATCCAGCAAAGGACTAGTATCCAAAATCTACAAGGAACTCAAACAAAGCAAGAAAAAAAGCAAATAATCCCATCAAAAAGTAGGCAAAGGACATGAATAGACCATTCTCAAAAGAATATATACAAACAGCCAACAAACATACAAAAAAAATGCTCAGTGTCACTTATTATCAGGGAAATGAAAATTAAAACCACAATGGGATACCACCTTACTCTTCCAAGAATGACTATAATTAAAAAGTGAAAAAAGAATCGATGTTGCCATGGGTATGGCAAAAAGGGAACACTTTTACACTGCTGGTGAGAATGTAAACTAGTACAAGTACTACGGATAACAGTATGGAGATTACTTAAAGAACTAAAAGTAAAACTACCATTGGCCAGCAATCCCACCACTGGGTGTCTACCCACATGAAAAGAAGTCAGTATATTAAAAAGATACATGCACGCACATGTTTATAGCAGCACAATTTGCAATTGCAAATATATGGAATCACTCTAAGTGCCCATGAACCAAGGACTAAACAAAGAAAACGTGGTAGGCTGAACATGGTGGCTCATACCTGTAATCTCAGCACTTTGGGGCGTCAAGGTGGGTGGATTGCCTGAGGTCAGGAGTTTGAGACCAACTTGGCCAATATGGCAAAACCTCATCTTTACAAAATTACAAAAATTAGCCAAGCATGGTGGCAAACTCCTGTAGTCCCAGCTACTCAGGAGGCTGAGGTAGGAGAATTGCTTAAACCCAGGAGGCAGAGGTTGAAATGAGCTGAGATCACACCACTGCACTCCAGCCTGGGCAACAGAGTGAGACTTCATAAAAAAAAAAAGAAAAAAAAAAAAAAGAAGGAAGGAAGGAAGGAAGGAAGAAAATGTGGTATATAGAGAAAATGGAATACTATTCAGCCATAAAACAGAATAAAATGATGTCTTTTGCAGCCGCTTGGATGGAGCTGGAGGCCATTATTCTAAATGAATTCTAACTCAGGAATGGAAAAACAAATATTGTATGTGCTCACTTATAAGGGGGAGCTAAGCTATGAGGATGCAAAGGCATAAGAATGATATAATGGACTTTGGGGACGTGGCAGGGGGAAGGGTGGGAGTGATAAAACATTATATATTGGATACAGCATACACTGCTCAGATGATGGGTGCACCAAAATCTCAGAAGTCGTCACTAAAGAACTTATCCATGTAACCAAAACCACCTGTACCTCCAAAACTATTAAAATAAAAATAATCTATAAAATAAAATAAGATGTAAAAGTTAGTCTGCAAACTTGGCACTGATTTTCCTGGCACTCAAAACAAGAAGTAATAGCATATAAATCATTTGATTTACTTTGCATATGAGAGAAAGTCTTAGCAGTTGTTTGAGGATAAAATAAAGGAAGCTTTTGGTGTTTTGTTTAAGATTTCTGGATCAAAAAGGATGCCTCTTCCAGATCTTGTACAAACATCGAGTAATGAAAAACACTGTGACAACATCTCTACCATTAACACAAAATGTATCTCAGTGAGAGTTATTCTTGGCAGGTCACATTAATTAGGTCTGATGCTGACAAAGTACTGAGGACAATATATTAATAACTGCAGACATGTGTGCATGTTTTGTCCACTTGGGCTCCTATAACACACTACTGTAAATGAGATGGCTTACAGTAACAGAAATTTATTTCTCACAGTTCTGGAGAGTGAGATGTTCAAGATCAAAGCACAGGCAGATTTGGTATCTGGTGAGGACCTATTTCCTGAGTCACAGGTGGCCATTTTCTCTCTGTGTCCTCACATGGCACACAGCTCTCTGGTGCCTCTTTTATAAGGTAATTGCTGGAGTCTGAATACATCCTCCAAAGTTAACGTGTTGAAAACTTAATCCCCAATGCAACAGTGTTGAGAAGTGGGACCTTTATGAGATGATTAGGTCATGAGGGTTCTGTCCTTACCAACAGACTAATACCATCATTACAGAAGTGGTTTATCCCTGGAGTGGATTAGTTATATCACAGGAGTGGGTGATTGACAAAAGAATGATTTTAGGCCAGGTTCAGGGGCTCACACCTGTAATCTCAGTATTTTGGGAGGCCAAGGTGGGCAGATCACCTGAGGTTGGGCGCTCGAGACCAGCCTGATCAACATGGAGAAACCCCAACTCTACTAAAACTGCAAAATTAGCCGTGCATGGTGGTGCGTGCTGTAAACCCAACTACCTGGGAGGCTGAAGCAGAAGAATCACTTGAATCTGGGAAGTGGAGGTTGCGGCAAGCCAAGATCGCACCATTGCACTCCAGCCTGGGCGACAAGAAAGAAACTCCATCAAAAAAAAAAAAAAAAAAAGAATGATTTTGGCTCCTTCCCTCTCTTGTTCTCATGGTCTTTGCTCCTCTGCCTTTCATCATGGGATGACACAGCATGAAAAAAAAAAAAAAAAAAAAGAATGATTTTGGCTCCTTCCCTCTCTTGTTCTCATGGTCTTTGCTCCTCTGCCTTTCATCATGGGATGACACAGCATGAAGGCACTTGCCAGACACTAGTGCCATGCTCTTGGACTTTCCAGCCTTTAGAGTCATGAGCCAAATGTATTTTCTTTACAAATCAACCAATCTCTAATGTTCTATTATAGCAGCCTAAAATAAACAAAGACCATCACTAATCACATTCACAAGGGCTCCACCCACATGACCTAATCATCTCCCAAGCCCCCCACCCTCTAACATCATCACCTTGAGGATTAGTTTGCATTACATGAGTTGGGGAGGGTGGGGTACACAAACATTCAGTGCTTTGCACATGTCTAGGAAACAGAGGTCCTGCTGTGGAGGAAAATACCTACATTGGCCCAAGCTGAGCTCACCCCATTCATTAATCATGATATAACTCATTTCAGAATGTGTGTCTGAGAACCAGCCTGACAACAGTTTGGGGAGGGTAAGACTTCTTACTGGTGAGTAGATGAAAATGGATGTCTGGATAATGCAAAAACAGACCCAGATTCTTCAGCCATAAAGGGTACAGGAAATGACTTGCTAGCATTTGGCCCTGGCAGCCTTCACTCCAAGAGGAGGGGCTCATGTCTAACCTTTTTTCAATAAGCAAAGAATCTAGAGACAAATCCAACCAAAAATTGTCACCAGCAGCCAGAAGCAGCAGCTGCCTGCGGAGGATGTAATGGGAAATGGTAATGCCTCATGGCCATTGCCTTCCCTGCCATCACATGGGAGGGGCTCAGCCCTAGGGGCTGTGCTGATGCTTGGTAACAGGTGTCTGGACCTAATCCTCAGACCTCTGCTTCCCTGGCACATGCCCCGATGGTGCCCACCTGCAGGGGTGGCACATTGCCTGGTGTGATGGGCAGAGGAGCTCCATCCATTTGGTCCTGCCAGTTAAATCTGGACTGAATAGAAAGAGGCAGAAATTACAGCCCCTGCCATGAAAACTGATTGCTCCAGTGGCCAGAACCCAGCTGAGCCTCATGGCAAAGAAGTTGGCCATCCTGAGAAACTTAGCCGTCCTCCCTTTACTTTACCAAAGAAGCCACAAAAGAAGCCAGTGGCAGAGGTGAGATAGGAGGATGTTTTGGATGGGCTTCCCTCCTTCTCCGTCTTCCCCTTTTGTGACTCCATATGCCTTGCTAATTAAGTTTCCGACTACCGCAGTGTTGGAGCTCAAGGAAGGAAGAAGACATGAAAGGCAGAAAAGTTCACGTTTGATGCATCGTCTCTGGATGGCTTAGCATCAGAGTTCTCTGGGTTTAACAGAGATTTACAGTCAACTCTTTCATTGGAATCATGCATAAATTTTTCAAAGATGCCTGTCCCTAGAAGGAATGCGGTACCTGACTTTCTCTTGATTGGGGAAAAAAGCCCTTCCTTGGCCCCTAAACACCCACAGTCACCTCCGGCTTCTTTCTGCAGAAGAGCCTTCTCCATTGGGGTCCTCTTGGACAACTTCTAAGACAACCTGTCCCAGCTCGCTCAGGAACATGAGCAACACTTTAGGTCACTGAAAACACCATGTATTCCCAATTGTCCCAACACACTCCAAGCTCAGCAATGCCCCCAGCTCAGCAATGCCACGCTGCTTTACTTTCACAATGTTTTTCGCTTTTTCCCTTTCTGATTATGTAAGCTTCTTTCTAGAACATTAAGAGTTTGCAAATGCACTCCATAATCTGCAAGGTATCAAATTATTTCACATACTAACAACTCGATGTTTGTTTCGTGTACATTCTACCCGAGCACTGCATTCGTTTTTCAACACAACAAATGGGAATGAGAGAAACCCAGTCAAGCCCCTTGGATAACTGCTGTAACAGGAAAAGAAAACAGCTTGTTTTACAGACTTAAATGAATACCTGTTCTATGGCTGTTTGATTATTTATATTGGTGGTTTCATTTGTATGAGTTTGTATGTCAACATGACTATTTCCAAGAATAGCCAGCAAAGGAGGTCAGCCAGGTGCCCCCAAAGAAGGAAAGAATTCTCAGTGGACAGATTGATGGTAAGGACAGAACAGCCTCTGGCAGAATTGTGAGGAGGGAGAACGATGTCTGCAGGCAGAATTCACTACATCATCTGCAGGGATGAGTGCAAAATGAAAATGCAGAGACCCTCGTTCAAATCGTCAAGACACGACGGCA
>NW_012115155.1:4277240-4295990 GCF_000951035.1 Colobus angolensis palliatus | reverse complement strand
AAGGAAGGAAGGAAGGAAGGAAGGAAGGAAGGAAGGAAGGAAGGAAGGAAGGAAGGGCCCCAAACTGTTTCAAAAAAGAAACCTAGCTTTCAGTTGAGTAGAAACATGAACTTACCTTTTTATAATTCTTCCTCAAATATAAACCTTCTAATTGGAAAACAACATATGGTTCAATATTGGATTGAATGCTTTCCTTTAGTATCTTCCTAGCCTAATCTCAGATTATATTAATCGCTAATTAATACCTTTTGCCTTTTATTCATGCAGAAAGAATCGATATTTTAATTACAAACTGCTGAATAATATTCCTTTATCTATCCTTTAATGGCATTGCCAGTTTATTTAGATGCAAACATCTAAGGATTTTTATATCCCCTGGAGCAATTTCTCTTTTAAATACTTTCTGTGATACAGTTGCTATAAAGCAGTAAGTGAGCCAAGGAGACGTAGCATGAAATTACATTCCATCTCCGGAGTTTGTGTAATTAAATAAAAATGTGTCACTTACAAGGTTATAATTTTCCATCAGTGGATTTTCTGGAGGAGATTGGTGACTTATTAATTAATGCTATTGATATCATGTTCTTAGGAATCACCAGGTTGGAGAGAAGTTGGGAATTCTTTGCTAAAAGCATTGTTCATTCCTCTTGAAGATGAGAGGCAACATCAGAGCAAAACCTCAGGGTCTTTGAAGCCAAGAGAACCTAGGTTTAAATGTCAGCTGATATTCTCCACCTGGCTGATCTTGGGTACTTTACCCAATCTCTTATAAAATGGGGTTAATAATCACTCATACGTTTTTACAGGGATTAGACAGGTTTTCACAATGCCTAGCATGTTAGTATTTTTATATTTCATTATCAGTGACACCAGAGAAAGACAAAACACTTAAACGTCTCTTAAATATAGTTCCTAGCATGTTTCTTCTGAGGGAAGTTATAGAGATGACTATGGCCCAGGACCACAGGAGTTCCAGTGAATAGCTATACACAGGTTTTTGCAACAGCAATTTTCAGCATATGGTGTATGAACACGTTTTTTGTCTTCTTTTCAGCATAAGCCATTTTTAGTGATAGAGAGCAAAGCATCCAAGAGTAAAACCATTTAAAAACATGTCCTTATTGCTGAAAGGAGAGGAAGGATGAGAAATGAAGGCAATGGAGCCTATCCCTAACATTCTCTGCTTTCAAATTCCATGACCTGCCAGACTCATGGCCCTTTACTGATAGTGAAAGAGGGCATTGCCTCCTCTTTTTACTTCTTTCTTTTGCTGACTTTTATGGGAAGTTCTCTAACCCGTTGGTACAAAGCTGGGTTTTTGTTTGAATCTTAAACAACTGAAAGTGATCCCCCATACAGCTGCCTCTTGGCAGCAATGGCAAGTTCAGCTGGAGAGGGCTGGAGACAGTCCCATCGCAATCAGATGGCATTGTTCCCCGGCTGCATCTGGTTTTGTCCTGGGGTGGTTACCACATTGCAAAGGTGAGAGCTTCTTCCTGTCAAAGAAATAGGATCCAGACAGCAGCAGATAAATGCTCAATAAACTCAAGCAGATAAGAACTCAAGCCTCACTTCTTGGTCTATGCCAGGGACTCTCCAGCTGCAGGCATGGTTCTTATCATTGGGTGTGTGGTTCTCACCGCAGACCCCACCGTCCAGGCAGTTTGAGGCTGGATGCCCTGGGATGCCAAGAAGAACACAGGGGCCAGATGGAGGTGAGGGACCGAGTCACCTAGGAAGCTGAATCAGGGCCCAAATGTGAATCCTCTGTCATACTTTTGCCCATCTACTAGCACGTATGGCGGTTAGGCTAAACTCCCCCTGGTTCTACCATGGCCAACTAGTTACCTTAGGCTATCAACTTTCAGTTTCTCAAACTACCACCCATCCTTTGAAATCCATTAAGTCTGCCTCTTCTAGGAAGCCCAACATCACCACTGCAACTTACAGAGCTCCCACCCTCTGCTGGCATCTAGAGCTTCTGCCTTGGGTGCCAGGTTCTGTTCAGCAGGTTCCTGTCTTTTTATGGCTGCCCTGCCTCCGAGATCAAGTGGGATCAGGAACCACATTCTGAGATTTTTTGGGATCTGCTAGATTTCATATAGATTGTGTTTGTTTGGTTGTTTGGTTGGTGGGTTTGGGTTTTTTGGTTTGTTTTGTTTTTGTTTTTGTTTTTGTTTTTGAGACAGAGCCTCACTCTGTTGCCCAGACTGGACTGCAGTGGCATGATCTAGGCTCACCACAACCTCTGACACCCAGGTTCAAGCGATTCTCCTGCCTCAGCCTCCTGAGTAGCTGCGACTACAGGCACCCACCACCACACCCAGCTAATTTTTGTATTTTTAGTAGAGACCCGATTTCACCATGTTGGCCCTACTGATCTCTAACTCCTGACCTCACGTGATTGGCCTGCCTCAGCCTCCCAAAGTGCTGGGATTACAGGCGTGAGCCACTGCACACGACCAGATTTCTTACAGTTTCTATTAGAGGCAATGTGCAAATAAATGGTAGCTGCTATGGAAGGGACCCACCAAGCTAAGAGGATCTGGCCCACATTGAAGAAAGGGCTCTCGCCTCTGGCTGCTTTCTTCCCTTCTGAGAGGCAGGACTACATAACATACTGGTTACCTGCTAGCATCCAGAGTCCAGCAGGCAGCAAACTCCAACCCCACCACTAACAGGCTCTGTGAGTTTAGGCAAGTTTCAATGGAGTTTCAGGCCTGTGAGCTGACATCATTGAGGAGCAAATGGTAGGAGTCCTGCACACTCTAAGACAGGGATTCCTCAGAGCCAGATCCACTGACTCTAGGATAGTCCACTCTTGGCAGAGGGAGCAGAAGTAGCACAGAGAGAATTAGATGCTGGTCATGTTGATCCCTAAGAACCTGCAGCAAACCTGTTCTTGTCATACAGATAAGGGCAAAGGTTATTCCCACACAATGGGTTTCCTCTTGAGAGGAAATTGATGGCCTAACCTAGAATCCTACTGAGGAAGCAAGACATCTGCCATTTGAAAATTGAAGAGGGATAAAACCTGTCAATGCTCCCTTTAGAATTCACCTCCTAAATCTAAAAAAAAAATAAAAATAAAAAGTAATTGTTGGCCTCCAAGCATCCCCTCAACTTTATCTTTGCCTTCCATTTCACAAACCCGGCATTTCCATTAAAATTCTCTTTCATAAAAATCGGTTTTCAGACACTGGTGATAGATGGTGCTGTCCTTTGCAGCTGACACCATTTGTGTTGATACCATGTCTATCAGCAACCACAAGTGAGCCCATAAAGTCAGCCATGTCCCCCGCGACACCTGGGGACCTTCATAATCTCATCCGTGACCATCTGTTGACAGGGGTGGCCCTGTGTGTAATTCAATAAGCCGGCTAACAGCCCAGAAAGTATGTGCCGAGCGCACAGTCCACTCAGATCTGCATTGGGAGTGGGGAGATGCTGAACCTCTGCCTCCCAAAGTGCTGAGTTTACAAACGTGAGCCACCTCACCTGCCTGGGGCTGAGTCTTATTCCTTCTATAGTAAGGCATAAGGGAGGTGTTCATTCATTCTCAAACACTTACGCAGGGCCCATGGGGTCTCTGCCACCAACCTCTCTAGATTCCAGGGGTAAGACAGTAACAGATTGTAACCAAAAGGGTAAGACAATAAACAGATTATAACCAAAAGGTTACCATCTAGTTGGAGAGACAGGTGATAAGTGAGAAAACAATACATAATAAGATCATTCTAAATGGTGGTTTAGTGCTATGGAAAAAATATAGCCAGGCAATGATATGAGAACTAGGGGAAATGTGACGGAGAAGGTAGAATAAAAGTCCGTCACTGCCCACAAGGAGTTTACACTCAGATTGACAAAAGCACTTGACTCAACCGCAGTGACACACCCAAGCAACATTATCACATAGTGTGATTGAGACCATCAGGGCTGCAAGTCTTCAGGGCACAGGAGGCAGAGAAGGTGGCATCACTGAAGACAACTCCAGCGATAGCTCTGCAGCCGCAGCAAGAGGCAGCCTTAGGGAATAAAATAGATCGGAGTAGAGCTGGCCAAGGACTCCCGGCTCCACGGCCATCACTAAACACCTACATAAGCCTCCCTCAGCTGTCACACACCAACTGCGAATTATCAGGGGAGGTCATGAGTCAGAGAGAGCTTTGCCTAATGGGGCACAGAGGGCACCTGAGCAATGTGGGGTGTGGGACTCCAGATGTTTAACGTTTGGGGCATGTTTTTTCCTCTTTTAAAATCAACTTCATTGAGTTACAATTTACATATTATAAGATGCACTTGTTTAAAGCATATAGTTCAGTGAGTTGTTTTGTGGTGTTGCCGTTGTTTTGAGACAGAGTCTCGCTCTGTCACCCAGGTTGGAGTGCAGTGGCATGATCTTGGCTCACTGCAACCTCCGCCTCCCAGGTTCAAGCGATTCTCCTGCCTCAGCCTCCTGAGTAGCTGGGATTACAGGTGTGTGCCTCCACGCCCAGCTAATTTTTGTATTTTTTGTAGAGACGGGGTTTCATTATGTTGGTCAGGCTGGTCTCAAACTCCTGACCTCAAGTGATCCACTCACCCCAGCCTCCCAAAGTGCTGGGGTTACAAATGTGAGCCACTGCATCTGGTCAGATCAATGAGTTTTGACAAGTGTACATACCTGTGTACTTAAGGGTGCGAGTGCTTCTGGCAGACCCTCCTGCAAAATCCCCAACCCGACCAACAGGAATTTTATCACTTACATGTTGGCCCCAGGGACACCTTAAATGATCTTGGTGAACAGGCCATTTCAACACTACTGCAGCTGACAGACACTGTCAGTACTGAGCCACCTAAGGTCCCCCCAAAACCATGCATCCAGAGGTCTTCTACTAGCTGGCAGCTATGGCCCTCCCAATCCCTGGCTGTTTGAGAGCCAGCACCATGTCATGGTGAAGAATCCTGACTCTGGAGCTGGACCACAAATCCCAGCCTACCCCTTCCCTGTGCTCAGTTTTTCCTTTGTAATGGAGATGGTAAAAATACCTGTCTCACAGGAACATCACGAGATCCCGCGAAGTATGTAGGGTGCTTGCCAATGTGACATACCTAGAGTAAGCAGTGAATGTAATTTAAGTGCTGCCATCATCATGGTTCCAGGGATGGACCGAGGGGGACTCAGTTGTCACTCAGGCCTAAGGAGAGCAAAAGATAGATATATTTGAGCAGGAAAGGATGGTTGTCTTCGTATGTTGGGTCCTTATCTTTCAATTAATCTTTTTCAGAGAAGAAAACTTGGGCTGTTATTTGGCTGTCGGTGTCCGAGGCTTGCAAAATGTGTGGGTGGGTGTAGTGGGAGGTGAAGTGACAACAGAGGGAGGACCTCACCCCTCACGACCACACCTGAACTGGACCTCTGTGACCGCATTTTAGAGAGTTAGCGTCCATTGGTAATGTCTTTGTCTCGGAAACCAGACACCGGGGCTGGGTCTTTTTTGTTTGTTTGTTTTGTTTTGAGAAAGGGTCTTACTTTGTTGCCCAGGCTGGAGTGCAGTGACATGATCTTGGCTCACTGCAGCCTCAATCTCCCAAGCTCACGCAATCCTTCCACCTCAGCCTCCCAAGTAGCTGGGACCACAGGAGCGTGCCACCACGCCTGACTAATTTTGTTTACTTTTTATAGACACGAGGTCTCACTATGTTGCTCGTTCTGGAATTCCCGAGCTCAAGCATTCTTTTTACCTCAGCCTCCCAAAGTCCTGGGACCACACGCATAAGCCACCGCACCTGCCTAGGCTGGAGTCTTATTCCTCCATAATCATACCAAGTGGGAGTCTCTGAGCCCACATCTGCTGAGCAAGTTTGAGTGAAAAAGCCCAGAATCATCTGGACAGCAGAGACAACGCCCCAGCATGGCTTAAAGTGTACACAGAACACAGGGTCAGGGTCTACCTTTCACAGCTGCACCTGTGTAGGGTAAATGCACCTGATAGCCATAACTTAAGCATATGCTTACAATAGCCCCGTGTGGCAGATGCACTTGAATGTGTGTTCCAAGCTAGGAAATCCAGGAGTGGCCAACCTGCACATTCATTCTTTATCTATAATAAACATCTGAGCGCCCAGCCTGTCCCAGGGAATATGGACTGTACAGGGGATCGAGGCCCTGAGCTTTGGATTAAATGAAGGTTACCAGGTGGAGGTTTTTAGTGGGAGGGCGTTAAGTGAAAATGCAATGTAAAGTGCATGCCGTTTGCAGGAGATTGTAGTTTTCCTGCTTAGCCTGCTGCTGCTAGGCCATAAGGATACCTTGTCCAGGCTGCCACCACTGGACTGCAGGTAAGATGGTTCTTTTGCCCAGCTGGACTGTCTCCCCTGTAATATAAGCCCCCTGTAATATGTCTCATGTGCTGACTCTAAATCTCTTCTTTGGCCTCTTGAACCTGGTGCCTTCTCTATGTGGGTTAATAGAGGTTTGGCACAACAACCTGGAAGGACCAAAGAGCAAGCTCTGAGCAGAGTAAGCCCATGTCTTCCCAACGGGGAGCCCTCCCCGTGGCCAATGGCCACCCATCTGGATGGAGCATGCTCACAGCTCCCAGACACTCTAGCCCCCCACGGGCCACTCCTCACTGTTGCCATCTCAGTGCACTAGCCTGCCCCCTACTCCGAGTTCAGGAAGGTAGCACACTTATCCTCTGTACCTTCAGCAACAAAAGCAATGCCCGGCACATGGCAGACAAGGTAGACGTTTACGGAATAAATAAATAGGGCAAAAATAAACTAAGACATCTCTAGTCCATCATGAATGGCCTGTATTTATGTCAGGAAAGACAATGACACAGTCTACACTACCACAGGCACAAGGCCTGGTACCCAGCAGGTGTAGACAAACACTTGGTGAATTAATCCAAGAGGGAAGGTTCCTCTCTGAGATGTTCATTTCTTAAGTCTCTTCTGGGATTAAAGACTACATCTGGGAATTTTATTTAAAGTTTAGAAGTGTTGCTAAAAGTTTAACATACATATCTCGGTTTTAAATAGTCGCCTTTGCTACCAAAATTGACTAACCTCATTAAATACTTTGGGGAAGCAGAAAATAATTGAGGTCACTGGCCCTTTAGGTATAATGTGCCTCTTAGAGACATCATAAATGGTTTTAGCTGCTTATTGCCTGCTCTCTGTCTTGGCTACAGGAAGCTTTACACCGATATGCAGTCTACACAATCTGAAATTATCTATGTTCCTTTCCATTTCTGTATGCCAACCTTACGAATGTTTACTTCCTTAATTTTTCTCTCTTCCCTGATTTCTTCATCTGATAATTTTCATATTTGTCTCCTCAAGATATCTGCAAGTAGAAATAAATAGTAAATATACCCAACACATGTACGTATATATTTTTATAATGTCAATATAGATATTACAGTCCTCTGAAAAATAATTAAACTTGGCCTGAGTCTCTGATTCTGTGGCTTATAGAACAAAACCCTTCCTACAATTTCCACAAATTCTTGAGAAAACCTCCTTGAAGCCCCTTCACTGTTTCTGCAGGAAATGTAACCCACTCCAGCTCTGGTAAGCTTAGCCAACTTGATCTGGGACTCTGGGGTGACGTCTCTGATGGAGCTGGTGATGGCCCAACTCTCTCAAGCTTCATCCTTTCTTCCATCTCATTCCTCCCCTAGGATTTCCTCCCAGCTTTTCTTCTTCATTTTTGCTTGCTGGTTCCACCACTACATTTTGGAAGTTGAGCATGAGTTCTCTTTGTCTCTTCTAAGAGAATTTTCAAAGTCATTCTTCCAAAGGAATCCAGTGTTCTCCCTAAAGGGAGTTCATGAGTAAACTTGTCTATGCCTCCTGACATCTCATCAGATAAATCCTGCTACTTTGCTGGACAAGAGTCTCAACAGGGAAGGCCCCGAGGGCTCCCTGTGGAGTTCTCACCTGGGCTACAGAATCTGAATAAATCCACAGCAGTGGACGTGGTGAGGGGTCAGACACCCAGGGCTCTCTCCCAGAATCAAGTGATGTCACTGAGTGAGAGCAGGCTCAGCAATGTGCAAAGATCAGCTTGCAGTAAGCTGAGATCCAGCCACTGCACTCCAGCCTGGGCGACAGAGCGAGACTCCATCTCAAAAAAAAAGAAATCTGCTGTCTTGACCTCAGCAGCAGATCTACGTGTTGGTCTAAGAGCAGTGCGGACACATTCATTCCTAGTTTGCAAAGTGATAGAAATAGGTGGAAAATGTGGATTCGCCAAACAATAGACTGGACTGGACAGCAGGACACAATTGGAATTGTGTACAAGGGAATTGTCCTTATTTTCTGACAGATTGGTGAAGAAATGAATACAATCAGTCTTTTATCCGACCCATAGCAAGTAATACTGGTGGAAATAATCAACACAAAATGAAATCAGCAATGGCTACCATCGCACACAGTAAAATTTATACATGCAAAATTTGACCCAGAAAATAGGACTTTTTGGAATTAATGACCACAAAAGAAAACTCACAACGATGGAAGCCATAATCAGTAAAATTTCTTATTCATAATAAAACTGGCCAAAAAATTAAACCTCCAGAGCAAAAATTATATGAAAAGAATTGATTTAGATAAAAAATAACTTCAGGGAAATAAAAGTGGAAACAATTGGAGACAGCTTAACTCCACTTCATAGAAAATGGACCAAGAAATTAAATTGGATATCAGAGTTTATTCTGAAAAGTGCATTTTCAATGAACATTCCTTGGTGTGGGTATAATTCTTATTCAAATATTTGTATTCAAAACACTGAGTGAAGGGAAAGAAGACTCTGGAATGGAGTTCTTGGGGCCAGGTGCAAACAAAGTAGACATTTTTTACATCCAAGAACAAGCCTGGTACAATGTTCTCAGTTAATAGTTGTAGAATGATTTATTTACTTATCTAAAAAGCAAGCATCTCTGCCTCTTTGGCTTGCCTAGTCAAAAGACTTCCCTTCAGAATACCCTTCCAGACACACAGTTATCTCTTAATCCCATGTTTTTCTTCTCAATCCACACAGAACACAGCAGAGACCCCTACCACCACCACCAAGACCCAACTCACCAAACTACATGTCTTCCCCCGACACCAGAATGCCCCATTCAGAAAAGAAAGCAGTTTGTATCTGTCAATTAAGATTGCTGTTGAGGTCATAAATAAAAATGTCTTGATTTTAGAACTCTAGGGGAGGAGATAGAAACTAATTCTGAGGCATTCAAGAGTCACTTTTTGTTGTTTCAAAACGCATTGCAATCTTGCTCTTGTAAAAATTTGTTAAAAAAAAAATGCTGGGTGCAGTGGCTCACACCTGTAATCCTAGCACTTCGGGAGACTGAGGCAGGTGGATTGCCTGAGCTCAGGAGTTCAAGACTAGCCTGGGCAACATGTTGAAACCCCGTCTCTACTAAAATACAAAAAATTAGCCAGGCGTGGAGGCATGTGCCTGTAATCCTAGCTACTTGGGAGGCTGAAGCAGGAGAGTTGCTTGAACCCAGGAGGTGGAGGTTGCAGTGAGCCAAGATTAGGCCACTGCACTCCAACCTGGGTGACAGCGCAAGACTCTGTGTCCAGAAAAAAGAAAAAAAAAAAAAGTGGAAAAGTGGAGTGCATCTTCATCTAGGCATCCTAGAAATCTCACAAAATGGTTAGCATCATTATTTGCTGATACATTTGTCTCCTCTCTGAAAGACTGTGGGTCCCCTGAGGCGTGGGATGAGTCTCCAGCCTGGAGCCATGCCTGACACATAATAAACATCATCCTCTCCTGTGTTTCTTGAGTGAATAGATGAGATCAAGAACCCCAAACAAAGTGATAGAAAAGTGAATTCCATTTACTAAATTCATTTTCATCCAAAATAGAAAATCTACAGTTCTGGATGGCTGGATGAGCAGCAGGACAAGAGTCGCAGGCCATTTAGATTCCACATATAGAACAAGAAAAGGTTCAGGTAAATCACATCCATTGTGTAAACCAGCCAGAATCCACTGGCCACTAAAGGCTAAAAATACCAGAGAGGACGACAGTTTGTTGAACGCCCAGGTCCACGAACCTGTGCTAAGTATAGGTTGTAACTGATCTGGCAGAATGGCTGCAGCCCGCTCCAGATCAGCCCATTTCACAGAAGATAGCTGACCCTCAAAAAGGCAACTTGCCCCACAAAGGTGCAAAAATAAATCTAATTTGTAATTGCCCATTGTAGCTGTATGAAGGAACAATAGTGGAGCTTTTTAAATAACCACAAGCACGCAAGCCCCATCCCACTGAAGGCTGTGACTCACGGGTCTAGAGTGAGCCCAGGATATCTCTGATGTTTAAAAATTTCCCCCACGGGATTCCAATCATAACATGCTCACAAAGGTGGGCATGTTAGCACCTGGGGAGCTTCAAAAAGGCCAATGCCTGGACCCTACCGGGCCCAATCCAATCAGTGCCTCCAGGCAGGGGCATGAGCACGATATCTTCAGAGCCAGGATTGAGATTCCCTGGAAACTGGAGCCTGCAGTCTTTCTTCTGCGTCTTCCCATCTCAGATAAAGGTCCCTTGAGCAGTGCCGTTTGCTCACCAGGAAGACTCGTTCGCAGTGACTGAACCACAGCTATTTAGTAAATCTGGTGCTTAGCGGCAGATGCTGCTGTCTGTGTCTCTGAAAAGAAATCTGGCGACTTCAACCTGTGAGGCCTGGAGGGCCGGAACCACGTCTTCTGTCTCTGTGCCCCCAGCACCTCACCCAGAGCTGACAGTTAATCATTCTTAAACACCGCCATGTGCAGCCAACATTCCATCACCAGCCTAATAGGAAGGGTGCCATAAGCCACATTAGCTCCCAGAAGGGCTGAAAGAACACTAAGCCCTGTGACTTCTCTAGACATCCCACCTCCAGACTGCCTCCTCAGGTTCCTGGAGGTCCTGGGCCAGCTCTGCTTCTGGAAACACCAAGATACTATGCTACCGAACGTGGAGCCATGCCTGCCTGAAAGTCAAACTGACCTATCTCATGGCCTGCATCTGCCCAGCGCACTGCACAGGGACAGCTCGGTGCCAAATGTCCAGCCCACCACCTGCCAGGAGGCAACAAGAAAGTCCTGGATCCACCCACCTTTGCAGGAGAGGCTGAACATGGTGCAGATGGCTAATGGTCCAGCTGGGCTGGGAACCTTGTGTTAAGCATCATGCCCAGTTTTCCCAAACCTTTTGCAAAGTCAAGTTCTCTGTCTTCCAGGCCTCTTTTGGAGAAGCATGGAAAGTTTATGAATGAAGAAAGACGGAGCTGGGATGAGCTGGATGTGCTTCCCTGGGGCCATCTCCGTCGCCTTGAATGATGAAAAGCCACTGCATTCACAATATCAGGAGCACCTGGAGCCTGGCCATTGCCAGGTGCAGACAGGGGTGGTCAGGAGGAACAGACGCCAGGGCACGACTCTGTCTGGCACAGTGCAAGATGGGACGTGCACCGCTGTCTACTAGTCACGACCCTGGGCAAATCACCTGCTCTGCATCTCTGTTTTTTCCTTCACGCGAGGCGCATGAGAACACCTACCTCTCGGCAGTGCTGTAATAATTGAGGGAGGGTGGCAAAGGTGTTTAGCAGAGGCTTGATAAACAATAGACATTATCCTTACCCTGAGATGCTCTGTGCCCAGTGTCTTCTCATTAAATGCTTGTGAAATAACTAAATGGATATATGGGTGAATTCATTAAAAACAAAATTCACAGGGAGGCAACCCTTTTAGAGAGAAGCGAGTATCTTAACCCAGTTTGCAAACAGAGGTCAAAATCCAGAATTTCAAAATAGCTGTAGCTGTCACTTACTTAGTAATGACTGTCTGTGAGGCACGGAGCTCTATAGCATTCAGTCGTCCACATGATATATATTATTTATTGATTCATTGGATGAAGAAACCAAAGCTAAGGGGTGCTCTTAGCCTCTCCCATCTCCTGCCCTGGTCTTACGTGCCCAATCAAGCATGGAGCTTGGCAGGATGACAGTGCTCCCAGCACCCCGCATCACCCACTGTATAAGTATGCGTTCTTCGGCACAAGCCTGGTTGCTGAGTGAGGGCCTGCTACATGCCTCACTCATGGTCAACACTCAGCCACCAGCAGACCACCAAAGAGTGGGGTTTCAGATAATTTGTTCATTTAGTTACAATCACAAATGCTTTCTGGATTTACACCATATGCCAGGCACTATTCTCTATGATGAAGATAGAGCAGTTACAAAGCAGATCAAAGCCGGCCTTCATATTGTTTACATTGTAATAGGAGGAGACAGGTCATAAGCAGATAACTTGGAAGTCTAAAACGTGCTGGGCACTGGTAAGTGCTGTTTTCAAAGAACTCGGGTTAGAGAGTTGGAGGATGGCAAAGTGGCAGGGCTGGTTTCCACACAGTGACTAAGAAGGGTCTCTCTGATAAAGCAGTTGGAGCAGATTTCAACACGGTAGGGGAGGCAGGTGGTCACCTATGGGGGGAAATGTCTCCAGAGAGGATAGAAAATGGGGTGCTCGGATTGTCCTGCAGAGAGCAGGGGCAAGGGAGATCGGGAGGGAGAGAGCATGGGGATGGGCTGGACTGAACTCACTGGGAGTTTTGGGCAGACCCCTCTGTCCGCTAGTTCCTTCTTTCTTTTAGACAGTGTCTTGCTTTGTTGCACAGGCTGGAATGCAGTGATGCAATCACAACTCACTGCAGCCTCAAAGTCCTGAGCTCAAGAGATCCTCTCTCCTTTGCCTCTTGAATAGCTGGGACTACAGGCATGCACCACTATGCTTGGCTAATTTTTTTTTTTTTTTTCTGTAGAGACGGAGTCTCACTATTTTGCCTATGCTGATCTTGAACTCCTGGCTTCAAGTGGTCCTTCCGCCACAGCGTCTCAAAGTGCCAGAATTACAGGCATATGTCACCCCACCCTGCTGTCTGCTATTTCGAGGAGAGACTATAGGAGTGAAAGAGGAAAGCCAGTTAGCAACCTATTGCCAAAAACGGTTACCAGAATTTGAAAGTATTAATGTATTTAATCCTTGCAAACAACAACACTAAGTGGCTACTCTTACTACCCCTATTATATAAGTGAGGAAACTTAGCCACAGAGAGGTTAAGCAACTTGCTCAGAATTCCACAATCAGCAACCTGTGGAGGCAGGATTTAAAGTGGGCAGCCTGGCTTTAGGGTCCATGCGGCTGAACATTATACGGTATAGACCCACCCAGTATAACCCACTGGGGAGCACGAGGCAGGGAGTTGTCTTCCTGACATGAGGAAATGTTAACCTACTCTTTTAGAAGTCTTCGAGAAAGTAAACCAAAAGGAGTCTGTTCTACGTTTATTTATTTAGCTGTTCCAAATGTTTTGCAGGCCAGGAGCAGCAGCTCGCACCTGTAATCCCATCACTCTGGGAAGCTAAGGAAGAAGGATGACTTGATCCCAGGAGTTTGAGACCAGCCTGGACAACATAGTGAGCCCATGTCTCTACAAAAAAGGATTGTTCAAAAAAAAATAGCCAGCTGTGTGGCACATGCCTGAATCCCCAGCTACTCAGGAGGCTGAGATGGGAGGATTGCTTGAGGCCAGGAGTTTAAGGCTGCAATGAGCTATGATCGCACCACTGCACTCCAACGTGGGTGACACAGCAAGACCCTATCTCTAAAAAAAAAAAAAAAAAGCTCGGCTAACCTTTCAACTAATAAATAAGTATATTAGCATTAATCAAGCTTAGGATATCTCATTTATTCATCTAACATCCCTATGATGCAGATATCCTTAGCCCGTTTTACAGATAAAGAAGCTGAGGCTTAGCAAGGCCAAGTAACATGCTCAGAGTCCCACAGTGGGGATTCAAATCCCATTTCTACTCTAAAGACCATGGTCTTTCCGCCCTGCACCATCCATCTTCCCCAGAGTACTTAAAAGAAAATACACACTAGGATTGGGGAAAATTATCTTTCCATGCTAAACAACCAGACTGGAGACTTGAGCTGCAATAATAAAGGGGAATTTTGGGGGGGAATTCATTCTGGGAGCAAGAGTATTTACTACTGCCAAAAACCTCTGGAACTGGGAAAGCCCAGAGAAACCAGGTCAACAGCTGCCACCAAACACTTCCAGGTAGTGATCCAATGGGGTCCAATGGCAGACACCCTCGGTGCTCAGTGAGAAAGCGAAAGGGCCCCAGGAGAGCTTCAACAGGTGAGGGATGCTGCACTTGGGAAGAAGTAATTCAAACAGTACTTTTGAAGCAATGAGCTGTCAGCGGTCAATTTCCACGCAGACTGAGAATGGGCTTGTCTTTATAGACTGTGCCCAGAAAATGTTAGACCAATGTGCTGCAGCTGCCAAATACACCAACAAACTGCTGGCCATGTCAGGAAGGGCAGCCTGGAAAGCAGAGAGGAGTCATTATCCCTCCCTCCCATAAAACTGTAGTTCACTTGCACCTGGAGTAGCATATGTGGTTCTGGTCCCTGACCCACATTGGAACAGAGCAAAGCTACGGAAGAGAACCGCCCCAAGCGGGGAAATCCAAATCCGGATCTATTACAGTCAGCATGTACCGAGCCTCTAAAATGGACCAGGAACACTCTAAGAGCTCTTTCTATCATTCAATCTCACAACAACCAGATTTAGGATGTTTTGTCTCCATCTGAGAAATGCAGATCCTGAGACTGACAGAAACGAATAATGCCCACAGAACCCCATCACTGGTGAGTGGTCTGTGCAGGATCTGAAGTCCAGCTTCCTGGATTCCAAAGCCGTTCAGTTTGCCAGACCCAGGCCAGCTCCTAGATCAGCCCTTCCCCAAGCTTCCTGCTGCCCCATAGGCATCTTCCCCTGCCCTAAGGTACTTCTCATCACTTCCCACCACAGACCCTGTAGTCCAGCCAGGGGGTGGAGGGGCTGCCTCCTTCCCAAACCAAGTGTTGGGGTTTACAGTCAACGGTCAGACTGGATAAACAGAACCTATAAAGCATTGAGGAAGGGAGCTGGGGGGCATGTACAGTCCCTGTGCCCTAGGAAAGGTGGGATGGTTTGTGGGTACACACCACAGCCTCAGGGACCCAGACTCATCCACCCTACTGAGCCAAGCTATACATAAAGCTGAACAGACATGGCTGTAGATGTCTCATCTCATCTCACTGGAGTATTTAGATGATACTCCAGTGACCCCACGGAAGGCACAAAATCATGGAGAGTTAGTCCCTGGGCTCACAGAATTACAGTGCAAGTCAGAAAGAAATTAACACTATGAGAGACTGAACAAGGGCCTGGGTTGCCCACCTTTGGCTCCTGACTCAGATATGCACTAACCATATGAATGCAGGCAACCTCCCTGTGCCTCACTTTCCTCATCTGAAAGGTGGGCTTAATAAGGCATCATGTGAGCTGACGCTTCTGAAGCTTTTTGAAAAGTTTCTCTCACTTGGTCAGTGCTCAACAAATACTATATATTGCCATATCTTGTTCTAGCTTTTCCATACATGGAAAGTAAAAAGACAGTTGTGATTTTTTTTTTAATCATCAAGTTTGAAGAAAACTATTTACAAGCTTGACCTGCCTTATCATATCAAAACTGTGTATCATATTTGACCTTTCAACTTGTGCAAATGGATCATGCTTTAATCCCATCATGCATTATATTATACAAGTAGATACCTACTGGTACTGCTGCTTCCATCTCATCTGTGGAGCAGCCAAATGTAATTTACTAACAATTCCCACCTTAATGGCTGAGCAAGGGTGTAATCTCCCACACACATGCATTGTACAAAATACCATGTTCAAGTCTTTGGCAGCATAATGGAGAAGAAAAAAAAAAAAAGCATGTTCATCCACATTATGGATTCCATAAAAACACAAGAATAAAATAAACACATAAATAAAATAAGAATAGAAACACAAGAATAAAATGCTCAGTGGAGCATCTCACTAGTCTTGATCCCATGACTTGTTGCTAATGCCAAAGTTGCCATTCAAGAAGAAGACATAAATTTCTTTCTGGGAACATGTTACAATAGAGATCTAAGAACAGATGCTAAAGAGCTGTATCAGTGAGAACTGTCATCCAAAACAATAGTTTTAAAAAGTAATAATACTAATGGAAAACTAAGACTCAGAAAGATTAAGTAATTTGCTTAAAGACACACAGTACTAAGTTTCTATTTCCAGCAAGGATGAACCAGGTAAGACTAATCTTCCCATTAAAGAGCATTTAAAAAGCTAGTTAAAAGACAAAGAAAAAAAATCTTCTTGAAAGCATCAATCCACTAACAATATAGTGAAGATTATTTGTTTGAGATCCAGTAAAGGACTGGAACCCTGAAAGCTGAAACCAGCACTCAAGGTTACTTTTGCTACGAAGTATTTTCTGGTCTAGATGAGGTAGCTAAAAGACTGAGCTGTACTTTTCAAAGTGTTGTGGAACTAGGGGAACAAAATTATAACCCGGTGTCTTTCAAAGGAGAAAATACAAGTAAATCACTTTTCAGTTTGGAATAGGAGGTATGACCAAGGGCTGTACCTTAGAACTGAGAGTGTTTTAGACATGAATCAGCCTTTTCATGGCTATCAGTCTGACTTCACATCACTGATGACCCAGAAAACCTCAACTTAGATTAAAATGCATGTAAGGCAGGGCTTGGTGGCTCACGCCTGTAATCCCAGCACTTTGGGAGGCTGAGGTGGACGGATCACGAGGTCAGCACTTTGAGACCAGCCTGACCAACATGGTGAAACCCCATCTCTACTAAAAATACAAAAATTAGCCATGAACGGTGGCATGTTCCTGTAATCCCAGCTACTCAGGAGGCTGAGGCAGGAGAATCTCTTGAACCCGGGAGGTGGAGGTTGCAGTGAGCCAAGATCGCGCCACTGCTCTCCAGCCTGGGAGACAGAGCAAGACTCCATCTCAAAAAACAAATAAATAAAAAATGATAAAATCCATTTAAATCAAAATGGCTTAGAACAACCAGAACCGCTAAGTGTATAGGAAAAACAATGTAAATCTCTAACTGTAGAGAATGTCATGCTAAGCCTGAAGTTATTTCAGCAAATAAATTTCAGTGTCATATCTGTATTATTATCAAAGATAATCAGGTAGATGTGAAGACAAAACTGTATGAGCTAGCAGAAAAATCCAACAGCTGAAACAGACCCACAGAGACTCCAGATGTTATTATGAGTAGATATAGACTATAAAACAACTACTTACACTTTCGATGATACACAAGCCAAGTTTTAGTTTCACAAAGAGTCAGAAAGTCTAAAAGGTGACATCATAGACTTTTAGTAGAATTAAGTAAAATTCTAGTCCTGAAATATGCAATAATTTAAATTAAGAACTTTGTGTGTTAATTCACAGCAGGTTAAACATAGGTAAGAAAAAGACTATCAAGACTGAAGCACAAGGTTCCAAAAAAAAAAAGGGGGGGAGAAATTGAATGATTTTTTTTTAATCAAAAAATTTTGAGAAAGAACAAAAGCAGAAAGGTAGAACAGGACAGGCAAATAAAAAGCACAACATAAGAGGTAGATTTGAAGGTAAATATATCAATCATTTCAGTAAATATCAATTTTTAAAATGTTCCAAGTAAAAGACAAAGATTATCACGCTGGATTTAAAATATATGCAAACATTATATACTATTTAAAAGAGCTGCATCTAAAATATAAAGCTATAGACAGGCTGAAAGTAAAAGAATGGAGAAGGATATCTATGCAAATACAAACTAAAAGTAGCCAATACAGCTATATTAATAATATTAAAATAGAATTAAGGGCAAAAAGCATGTCTAGAAATAAAGAGAATCACTTCTTAGTGAAAAAAAAAAAAAATCAATTTGCCAGTAATAATAACAATTCTAAATTTGGATGCGCCTAATAACATGGCCTCAAAATGTCAGAAGCATTTGAACAAGAGTGACTCCATCTGGAAGAGGAGCTGGGTAAAATGAGGCTGATACCTACTGGGATGCATTCCTAGAAGGCTGGGCATTCTAAGTCACAGGATGAGATACGAGGTCAGCACAAGACACAAGTCACAGAGACCCTGCTGATAACACAGGTTGCAGTAAAGAAGCTGGCCAAAACCCACCAAACCCAAAATGGCAATGAAAGTGGCCTCTGGTCATCCTCATTGCTCATTATAAGCTAATTACGATCCACTAGCATTCTAAAAGACATCCCACCAGCACCATGACAGTTCACAATGTCAGAAAGTTATCCTATATGGTCTAAAAAGGGGAGGAACCCTCACTTCTGGGGAATTGCTCACCCCTTTTTCAGAAAACTCATGAGTAATCTGCCCCTCTTTTAGCATATAATCAAGAAATAATCATAAAAATAGCCAACATGCAGCCCTCAGGGCTGCTCTGCTATGGAGTAGCCATTCTTTTATTCCTTTGCTCTCTTAATAAACTTGCTTTCACTTTATGGACTCACCCTGAATTCTTTCTTGCACGAGATCCAAGAACCCTCTCTTGGGGTCTGAATCGAGACCCCTTTCCTGTAACAAAAATATATAAAGCAAATATTTACACAGCAAAAAGGAGAAACAGACATATTTAAATTAAAATGGCAGATGTTAACATACTCTCTCAGTAATTGATAAAATTAGCAGGCAACATTGTGTTTTAAAAAGTAACATTACATTCAGCAAAGTCTCAGGATACAAAATTAATGTGCAAAAATCACAAGCATTCTTATACACCAGTAACAGACAAACAGAGAGCCAAATCATGAATGAA
>NW_012115155.1:4273258-4276020 GCF_000951035.1 Colobus angolensis palliatus | reverse complement strand
AGACTTGGAATCAACCCAAATGTCCATCAGTGACAGACTGGATTAAGAAAATGTGGCACATATACACCATGGAATACTATGCAGCCATAAAAAAGGATGAATTTGCGTCCTTTGTAGGGACATGGATGCAGCTGGAAGCCATCATTCTCAGCAAACTATTGCAAGAACAGAAAACCAAACACTGCAAGTTCTCACTCATAGGTGGGAATTGAACAATGAGATCACTTGGACTCTGGAAGGGGAACATCACACACTGGGGCCTATTATGGGGAGGGGAGAGGGGAGGATAGCACTGGGAGTTATACCTGATGTAAATGACGAGTTGATGGGTGCTGACGAGTTAATGGGTGCAGCACACCAACATGGCACAAGTATTCATATGTAACAAACCTGCACCTTGTGCACATGTACCCTAGAACTTAAAGCATAATAAAAAATAAAATAAAATAAAAAAGAATGTAAACACCACGAAAAAAAAAAAGTAACGTTACAGAAGAATAGAACAACACAACAAACTTGACTCTGTGGAAACAAATACACAAAGCACAGCACTCAACAACTCAGGATACGTAATTTTTTTTTAATTGGCCATATTGTAAGTTGGAAAGCGAGTCTTAACAAATTCCAAAAGGGCAATATGGTGGCCACTAGACACACATGCTATTTAAAATTTAATTTAATTCAAATTAAATAAAATTTAAAATTTAGTTTCTATGAAAAGTGGTCACACTAGCCACATTTTCAGTGCTCAGTAACCACACACAGCTAGTGGCTACTGTCTTTATAATTCTCAGCCCTTGTTTAATTTTCTGTATAGTACTTATACCGTATGAAAATTTTTATTTAACTGTCTACTGACAAATTTACTCTTTACTAACATGCTTTTGTCTGTCTTCCCATCTAGGAAAATATTCTGTGATATCAGGAACCCTAATTGTTGCTCATCCTGGGGCCTATTTTGTAAAAGAGAAAGAAGAGGAAAGATATTTCACTTTATGTATTGGTGATAAATACCGAAGAAATGGCTAATGTTAATGAGGGCTGCATCAGTTTAGAATTCAGGAAGTTATACAAATGTCTGAGAGTAAGGTTTTGAGGATATGGAATCCCACCTTCATCAGTGATCTAAAAGTCATATCTTCTGGTATAAAGTTGTGCATAATAGCTTTGTACTATTTTTGCTCCCAGAATAAGGGGTGGATTTCATCCACCAAGATCTTTATCAATGAGGCCAGGCACGGTGACTCACACCTGTAATCCCAGCACTTTGGGAGGCTGAAGTGGGTGGATGAGTTGAAGCCAGGAGTTTGAGACCAGCTTAGCCAACATGGTGAAACCCCGTCTCTACTAAAAATACAAAAAAAAATTAGCCAGGTCTGGTGGCATGTGACTGTAATCCTAGCTACTTGGGAGACTGAGGCAGGAGAATCACTTAAACCCAGAAGGCAGAGGTTGCAGTGAGCAGAGATCGCGCCACTGCACTCCAGCCTGGGTGACAGAGTGAGACTCTGTCTCAAAAAGAAAAAGATAAATAAATACTCTTTATCAAGGAACCAGAATCATCATTGAAAACATGCATTCCCGTCAGCCTGAGAGTACCATGCTGTTCCTGGGGTGATTAGAAATGAGACAGAATCAGAAATGCCTTGTGTACCATGCTAAGCATTTTAACTTTACCCTGAAGCTACAGGGAACCACCAGAAAGTTCTAAAGAAAGAGAGGTAAAATAGAGAAATACGATAGTTGAGGAAGCTGAGACACAGAGAGGTTAACCCCCTTGCCCATGTCACAGTATGTAAGTGACAAAAGTAAGATTTGGACCCAGGCAGTCTGCTTCCGGAGACTGTGCACATAACCAGCACTTTAAACCGCTCACACGATGAGACAGCAACCTAAGATGCTCTATGGAAGAGCTAGCCAGGGGATCCACATTCACTGACACCGTTTCTTATTCAAAGCAGTGGAGCTCATTCAAATTCATTGGTCTATGTAAACCCAGGAACACCACCTGGTGAAAACTGTTGTCTTTTTCCTCCTTTTCAGGGAGATAAGGATCATTAAGCTCTAGAGACAATGATAGTTTAATTAAAAGGCAATTGTGGTATGGGAATGTTTCATTAGGGACAGCTAAGTACTGTTGATTAGAATGTCCCGAGAGGGACGGACCTGGCGACCACTGATGGATGTTGGAATGATGTCACTGTCGGAGGCTGTAATTCTTGCACTTGAAAACATGTGCTAGACCTCCTTGTACCATGAGCTGAAGCACCTGCGGACTAAAAGTGATAGTGGATGGCCATGCAGAAGCCCCGTTTTATAGGGAAGTTGGTAACATATTTCTGTGATGGAAAGAATGTGAGAGTGGGAAACAGAAGAACCCAGCCCCGGGCTCTGAGGTTGGGCCCTCCTTCGGATGGGAACAGGTGCTCTGCTAGGCAAGCACTGGGGGATAGAGCTGAAGGAGAAATGGCACCTTCCCTGGAGCAGCTCATGCCCAGTGGGGAAGAAGGCCGAACTGCTATTTCCACACCCCTTGGTGAATATCATAGAGGGTCTGACTGCACAGAGAAGGAACAATAACCATGCCAGGAAGAGGAAGGGGGTCAGGCACAGCTCTGGAGGTCAGCATGGCCCTGCCTTCCTCCGGCAGAAGCTGTGATCAACATGGCACTGCAGTGAGCATCCGTTAAGCACAAAACTTGTTCTATAAATGGACATTGTGATCACTATTCATTTCGTTGCTCTCGATTTCACAGAACCAA
>NW_012115155.1:4269427-4272850 GCF_000951035.1 Colobus angolensis palliatus | reverse complement strand
TGTGTGTGTGTGTGTGTGTGTGTGTGTTTGTAACCAACATCTGACTTTGAAGGAAGGCAGGCAATTGGATAAACAGAAAGGAGACACTGGGGGCTGATAGAGACATGTGAACCAATGTACCAATGCAGAAAGGCTCCTGGCTCACAAGGGCAGTGGTGAGAATGACTGGACAGTGTAGATACTCTGTGAAGCAAAACCGGTGCCTGATGGGAAGACAGGGTTAGGACACAGCCAGACATGAGTTTAAATCTCAGCCAGCTAAGCCACCTAGCAAAGTTCTTCATTTCTAAGCCTCATTTATTCATTCATTTCTTCAGTAAATATTTATTAAGCAACTCCTGAGTACAAGTAAGCACTAGAGTACTAGAGTTGATGAAATGTGCCTCAGTTTCCCTGCTAGTCAAAATGAGGACAACAATACCTTCCTTGCAGGGTCACTGTGAGGATTTAGGTAGAATGCCTAGCCTATGGGCTAGCACACATACTTGATAAATGGCACCATTTCCTGCAAGTTGGACACATCATTTGGGGCCCGATACAATCATCTGTAGCATCAGGAATTAGGGTGGATTCCTACAACTCAGAAAATGTTCAGTAAAAGATGAAAATGAAATGAGTCTCTCCCTACCACCACTCCTTCTCGGCATCATCATTTACACAGGTCACAAAGCTACAGCAAAAGATCTTCAAATGATTGTGTGATGCCCATTATCAAAGCTATTTCCTATCCTAAACCACCCAGCGCTATCGGTGAGAGCAAAGTCTCCATGTCATGCAGCCATTACCCTTTTCTACACAGGGAGCCTTTAATTAATCGTAACCAAATGGAAAAGAGGTAGAATTTTTTTAGAAAAAAAAAAAAGACAGAAAAATTGTCAGTAAGAAATATCTGGCTATGAGCCCCACAGTGGGCGTCAGTGCCTGGGCATCAGTGCCTTGGCACTAAAGCCCAGATTAAAAAGGATGCCTGCCTCTTGTTTCAAAAATGGGATGCAATGAGTGTCCTACACCGAAAAGAAAAGGTCACCAAGGGAGGGATGATGCTTCTCGACATTCTCCAGCACCTAAGCGTTCAAGTGACTCATCCGAAATTTAAAAACCAGCCAATTGGAACGTCAAAGGGTTGGCTTATGAATGAATAAAGGAAAGAAAAATATCCCCAGGAAAGAAGAAACAGTCAAATAGAGCCATAGAGTTCCACAACGGGAAGGGACTTCCGCAATCAATAGCCCTCAAATAGGTGAGACAACTGAGCCAGACCAGAGAAGTGAAGAAACTTGCCCAGAGAAACCCAGCTGAGAGGACAGCATCTTAGCCCGTTCTCCCTAGAGAATGGAGCTTGAGACAAAGGCCTGGGGGCAGGAGGTGATGCATGCGTTGATCCCAGGAAGCAGGGGCTAGGGAGAGTGAGGCAGGAATGAAAAGCCAGCAGTAGGGGCCATCACCAAGGTCACTGCTATGGGCAACCAAAGCTCATATTCCAAAAGGCCCCCTGAGCAGTGCACAGAATGACCCCCACGGTTATCTGCCAAAGGAGGAGAAACAGGAGCATTTGTCCATGAAATCTGTTCCCCCGTAGTAAAGGATTGTCCTGGGAGGTTTTAACTGCCCTGCACTTCTGCACACATTAGCTGTGCATGCTCTTACCACTCCACTATTGAAAAAGCCCTAAAGCAGAAAGTCAAATCAAGGGATGCATGCTTGAGGCCAGACACCATCAGCACAAACAGAACCAAAGCCAGCATTGCACTATCCATCTGACAACGGCTGAACTCAGAAGCGAGATAAAAGGATGCAATTTGGGTGCCAGAGGAGTCCACTATAAACCACAGATTTGGAGCTGGATCCCCTAATGCTAATACTTATTCCATGGTCTCAGGATATAATAATAACCCCATTTCTGAAAGACTTAAGGAGCCCATGCTTCTCTCATCACCATCTAATCAGAGGCTCAAGGTTCTAATCAGAGACTCATTTACCTATTGCCTCGAAGTCCAAAAATATAAAATTTTTCCACGTAAAATTCCAGCTTTACGTTGGGGTCACAAGGTAATCTCGAATATTAATGTTAACAGGAAGCTGAGCTCCTTGACGGCATGGACAATATCATATCCCAATGGTATGTTGAGATAGAAATCTTTCACATCTAAAGTACTCAGAAGCCAGCTTTGATGTCAATAAGTAATAAAAGTCTGAAAGAAAATGGGTCCATTTTAAGGGAACATTTAAGCAGCAGATCTCAAAAGCCCAGAATCAATGCTGTCCTCTCCTTGCTAGGCTGTTCCCAAAGTCCTTAAAGGAAATCCAGTGGACAAATTAACTGTAGGACCAATGAAGTATCTGGGAATGTCAAAAATGTGACAGGCAGTGCCAAAACTCTGTCACATCCGTTTGCAATGGAGCATATTAACAACAGGCAAACCCTGCCGTTCAACTTCATTGTTCCAGACAGGCTGCTTGGTGCCATGCCACGCTTCCCAGACCGAGCCGGGCGAGTTTCTGAAGGATACAGCTGTGCGCCAGAGGTACTGAGAAAAACTCCATACACATGTGTGTACGCCAGGAGCATCTATCATGCTTAAAAATATCAGGGATTTTTCTATTTGAAATCTATCAGATAGAGTCAAATTTATATTAATTTTTAAGATAAAATTTACAGCTAGGAAGAATTTTGATACTGTGATGGGCAATTTGGGCAGTAGCCCTCAGGCCCCCTAGGGGTATGAATTCACTCTCCTCTGCCTGTAGAGTAATTTTAATGGAAAGCTTTAGAACGCTCTGATGAGGGAAAAAGCTCTTTGCAGTCACACAGATCTGGGTTTTAGAAATTCGTCTGAGCAGAGTGTGATGGTTAATACTGAGTGTCAACTTGATTGGATTGAAGGACACAAAGTATTGATCTTGGGTGTGTCTGTGAGAGCGTTGCCAAAAGAGATTAACATTTGAGTCAGTGGGTGGGGGAAGTCAGACCCATGCTTAATCTGATGGGCATGATCTAATCAGCTGCCAGCTAATATAAAGCAGGCAGAAAAACGTGAAAGGGACAAGATGGGCCAGGCTCCCAGCCTACAGCTTACTCCCGTGCTGGATGCTTCCTGCCCTCGATCATCAAACTCCAAGTTCTTCAGTTTTGGGACTCAGACTGGCTCTCCTTGTTCCTCAGCTTGCAGATAGCCTATTGTGGAACCTTGTGATCGTGTAAGTTAATACTTAATAAACTCCTATATATATGTATACCCATATATATCCATATATAATCCATACATATATCTCCATATATAATCTCTATCTATATACACATATATATCATATATATCATATATATATGATAGGATATCATATATATCATATCCTAATGTCTTTCACATCTAAAGCACTCATAAGCCAGCTTTGATGTCAATAAGTAATAAAAGTCTGAAAGAA
>NW_012115155.1:4243407-4263164 GCF_000951035.1 Colobus angolensis palliatus | reverse complement strand
ATCCCTCCAAAATTCATATGCTAGAGCTGTGACCACCAGTACCTCACAATGCAACTGCACTTGGAGATAGGAACTTTAGAGAGATAACTAGATTAAATGAGGCTATTAGGATGGACCCTGATCCAATCTGTCCTTATAAGAAAAGGACATTTGGACACCTGTAGAGACACCAGGGGCACGTGTGCACAGAGAAGAGGCCATGCAGGCACAGCAACAAGGTGGCATTTGCAAGCCGAGGCGAGAGGCCTTGAATGGGTCTTTCCATGATGGCCCTTAGAGAAAACCAACACTGCTGACCCCCTGATCGTGGGCCTCCAGCTTCCTGAACAGTGAGGAAATACATTTTTTTGTTGAAGCCACCCAGTCTGTGGTACTTTGTTATGGCAGCTGCAGCAAACTAACACCCACTGAGTTTCTGAGGCTTTGACGAGATGTGGTATTCTGCTGGGCGCTTTACATATGTGCTTCACTGAGTCCTCATCACAACTCTAGGCAGTTGGCCCTGTAATCCCCAGAGCATGGGGAGACAGCTGAATCTCAGAGATTAGACAACAGCAGAGGGCCACATGGCCGGAAGTGGCCAGACCTGGGCTCTCAGGGGTCTGGTGTTTTGGAGAACATCTCCAAAGCTGATGTTCTCTCCCATGTGCATACTGAGAAACCGAGGCAGGAGAGGAAGTTCCACCAGCATTTCCACCCTTGTCCTTTGTCCAAATGAAAGTCTCATAATGTATTCAACAAACACAATTTTCACACCAAGAGTAAGCACACATCAAAGTTCTATTTAACCGATTAATCAAGGATCCAGCAGAAAGGCACGTCTGGTTCCAAATAGAATATGTAAAAGTGATCTTTCACACTCAGTGGAAAAGAAAGAAATGTTGAGACAAGATTGCTAAGTTAGACCAAAAAAAAAAAAAAAGATTAATTCCTTACAGGATAATAAAACCATAACTTTCAGGGTTCTCTTTTCAAACTGACAGCAAAATTGTCACATCTTACCAGTTTTACAGAACTGAGTAATGTCTGAGCCCTAATCATTGTGCAAACAAAGTTTCATCCCTAGAGAAGATAATCCTTAAGCTGAGTTGTTAAAAAATGTTCCAGCAGGGTGGTTCTCATGCTTTTTGGTCTCAGTATCTCTTTACCCTTTTAAATAACTTTTTAAATGAATTAAAGTCCCAAAGAACTTTGCTGATGTGAGTCACATCTGTCAGTATTTGCTATAGTAAAAATTAAAACTTAGAAACATTTTAAATTGTTTTTTATTCATTTTAAAATAACAATAATAAACCTACTATAATGTACCATAAACAAAATGCTTTTATGAAAGCTAACTACATTTTCCAAAACAAAAGAAAAAAGTTTCAGGGAGAAGAGTAAGAATGTTCTACATCTTTGTAAATCTCTTTAATGTCTAGTTTAATAGAAGACAGCTGGATTCTGGTAGCTGCTCCTGCTTTCAATCTGTTACAATATGTAACAGATTGAAGTTGGTTGAAGTCTGTGAAGGAAATCCAGCCTCTCACACACATGTTATTGAAACAGGGAGGAGGGATATTTTAATAGGCTTTTTGGAAAACTGTGGATTGTTTTATTTGATACTTCTCTAAAGTACCCCTGGACAAGTGGTAGTTTCTACAGGTGACTTGCAACATGCAACTTAAAACCATATCAGTGAACTTTTGTACTCTGTTAGAATAAAATCCGCGGGTCTATCTTACACTTCAAATGGATCTCTTACCCGTATGTGATTGTCTCACAATGGGTACTTAGAAAATATCAGTCCACTGAATTGTGTAGATTGTTGTGCAAATGAATGTTGACATACGTCATTATACGATTTCCAAAAAGTAATGAATTTTAATGATATTAATGAATATTACCACTGGTTTTGTTAATGAAACTAGTTTTGCTTTTTGTTTTGTTTTGTTTTTTTTCACTGAGAGGTGGTGGTGGGGAAGTATACAATGACTAATAGCAAAGTTTCCTGCCCTACCTTGATTTGTACTAAGGCACAAGCAGTTTTACCCACTGTTGGTTTTGTACCAGTGTGCAAATGTCAACATAGTGAAAAGGGCAAGTAACATCTTCCTGTTATGAGGAAAACAGTGTTGACCTTACCGAGGTCCTGAAAGGGTATTGGGATTCCCTAGTGTTTCAGCCCACGCTTGGAGAAGCACTGCATTGGCATGACACTGAAAATATATTCAAGAATCTTTTTGCCTTATTTGCAAGTGTTAGATATTCCTTAACACCTCCGACTTTCACACAAATAAACAGAGGTCATTCATCCAAGTGAGGAGCAGGAAAGCTAGTGGAGGAAGCCCAGTGGGGTTGGTGGGGGAAAGGAGGGGGCAGAGGGCAGGGTTCATGCCTGTCACTTCCTGACATAGGAAATGTGTGAGCAAGACCACCCTGAAGGAGAAACATCTTCTCCAGATTTGGCTCTGCAGGAGAGAGGGTATGATCAAAGCAGGAAATAAGTCAGGGAAATCTTCCTGAAAGCAGATAGGATGACCCAAAGGCCAGGGGGTGGGCTTAGGAGTTTCACAATGCAGTCAAACGCCAGTTAACCATTAATCAGCAAAGTTAATTAGCAGATAATCACCATCCCTTAGGGTTTATAAGACTCTGCAACTCTCACAGATAAATTAATTTCCAAAGAGAACAAACAACCCACCTCTTTAGAAACCACTGTGAATATAGGCTTTTGTCTCAAGCCTGCGAACAGTACACTGATGACTTCTGCTTCGGGGTGTCTCAGCCCCTCAGCCCAGTGTACTCCGTTTCCTAGCTGGAACACATGGAATAGGATAGGATGGGATGAAGCTGGTGGCATGGACCAGACACCCATCCATTTGGCCAGCATCTCCTGTACCCTACAGCCCTGTGCTAAGAGATAGGGCCAGCACATTGGGTAGCAACTAGATGGAATCTGTTCACCGTCCAGGAGGAAGGAGGCTTTAAAGTACAGACCACAAGATTGAATGTATAATTACAAGTCGATTGAGTACCCTTGGAGGAAGGGATATGGCACCATGAGAATGTATTTTTAAAATGAAACTATCCTGGGCTGGGGTCTGAAATGCTTCTGGGAAGCAATGTGTTCTGCTCTGTAAGATGGAGACTGGGTAGGAGCTCATGGTCACAGGCAGGTGGTCAACCAAGGGACACCCGGGAAGAGGCATTGTGTCAAGGCAGAGTATGGTGGTACAGTGACTGTTAATAAGCATGGAGAATGAGAAGCACAAGGTCTGAGGGCAGGTGGCGGCCAGACCAGGCCTTGAGGACCAGAAAAAGGCTGTGGGTCATTACGCTGAGAGTGAGGGGTTGCCAAGGGGGATGGTAAGCAAGGTCTGTGCCATGATGCAATTTGCATTAAAAAGAGTATTGAAGGTCCAGAGCGGAGGACAGTGGGAGAGGTGCCAGGGTAGGGGGAGGGTGGGTAGTGACTAAGGTAGGAGGCCTTACAGATGTCAGGGAGAGAGGTTGGCAGCTTGGACTAGGGTGGTGATGGTGGGATGGGAGAGAACGATGCATTCCAGAAATATCGACCAGATGTGGGGATGGAAAGGATTTAAAGGTGGAAGGAAAGGGAGGTAGAATGGATAGCATCTAGATTGTCGACTTGCATAATTAGATGGATATTAGTGAATGCTGGAGGAAGCCAGGTTGTGAAGGAAGCTCTGAAGTTCAGCCTTGGCTGTGTTGAGTTTGAGGTATGACAGACAGTTAGAGTAAGCAGTCTGACATGTGAGGTTGGAGCTCAGGGGCAAAGTATGGACTGCATATACACTTGGTAATTTAAGACACAGATGTGGATGACATTTGCCAGGAAAGAGAGAAAAAAAAAGAAGAGAAGAGGAAGGGGGAGTAAGAGAAGAGAACAAGAGAGAAAGGAAACTAGAGGAGGAGAAAGGAGAAGGAAGAAAAGAAAGGAGGGAGGGGATAGAGGGCAGAAGAGGGAAAAGGATGAGAAGAGGAGCTCCTGCATTTGCTCATCTCATATAGAAGAATGATTCTGCAAAGAGACAAAGAGGGCCTGCATGGAGACTAAGAAAGGGGACCTGAACAGTGTGACATCTGAGGAGGCAAGGGAAGGGAGGATGTCAAGACAGGGGAGTGCTAAGATGTGTCGAATACTACAAGAAAACACCAGCTGACTGCGGAAGCCATGTGGGATGCCTTCCTTCCCCACTCCAGAGGCCCCTCTACCCTCTTCCCTTGCCCTGCTCCCTGCCCCAGGTGTCTGTCTCCACTAAACCACAATCCTCAGGAGGCAAAGAGCATGTCCCTTGGAGACAGGGGAGCCCCCAGCACACAACACGATGCTATCAACAACTAGGCTGTGACCTAAAGTCTGATAAATGAACGCATGGAATAGAATGTTCTAGCAGCAGAAAAGACAGGGGGTGAACAAGTGCCTAAAGAAAGAATCCTTCAGGGCAAATCGTTAGCCGAACCTCAGAGGATCCTGAAAGGCTCTTCAGTCCCAGGCTGTCCTGTGCCATGTGGTTGAGGGGGAATGAGGAAAAGCACTCATGAGAAACATGAGATGTTTCTTGGTAGCTCATGAGATCTCGTGCTTCAAAGGCAAAACCTCAGCTACTCTGAATGGCACATTCCTGTGATGATGACGTTGAATCACACAGTTTAACTACTCAACACATGATCCTGCTTTCAAGGAGCTCTCGATCAAGTTGAGAAAGAAAGACTATCAGGTATCAAACAGGAAGATAATAATAGGCAATGGAACAGCAAGTCTGAATTCCTAAACATAAAATAACTATAAGGTTGCCAATGGCTGGATATTTAGCAATGTCACCGAGGAGGGGACATAAAATAAAGATTGTGATTCACCTCCCTCGGTGTAAAAAAGACAAAACCTCCAATAGAAAGGGAATAGAAATGAACAATACATTTCCAAAAGAAGAAACACAAATCCACGAGGACATATGCAATATAATCAACTAGTAGTTACCGAAGAAAGGCAAATTGAAGCAATGACAGCATGTTTCAATTTAAAAGTAAAAAGGCATTTAATTTAAAGCAAAGACTTGGAACCAACCCAAATGGTCATCAATGATAGACTGAATGAAGAAAATGTGACACATATACACCATGGAATACTATGCAGGCATAAAAAAGAATGAGTTCATGTCCTTTGCAGGGACATGGATGAAGCTGGAAACCATCATTCTGAGCAAACTAACACAGGAACAGAAAACCAAACACCACATGTTCTCACTCATAAGTGAGAGTTGAACAATGAGCACACACGGACACAAGGAGGGAAACATCACACACTGGGGCCTGTCAGGGGTGAGGGAAAGGGGAGGGAGAGCATTAGGACAAATACCTAATGCATGCAGGGCTTAAAACCTAGATGAGGGGGTGATAGGTGTAGCAAACCACCATGGCACATATATACCTATGTAACCAGCCGGCTCGCTCTGCACATGCATCCCAGAACTTAAAGTAAAATTTTTAAAAAATTAAAAAATGGAAACAAATTTTTAAAATGTATTTAATTTAAAATAGCAATATCTGGTGTTGCCAAAGGTGCAAGGAAATGGGCACTGGTATACACTGCTGAGCGTGTACACATCCGCACAACCTCTCCACAGGGCAGCTTGACACCACACATCCAGAGTTAGATGTGAACTACAATCCGCCCTCTGGAAATTCATCCTAAAAAGATAATTAAGGATGGGTACAGAAATTTAATCATAAGGATGCCCACTGCAGTGCAATTTTTTTATTACAAATAAAAGCTGGAAATAATCCACATTGCCAAACAGAGGAGGGTTAGTTAAATAAACTCTGTGCACAACAGATGTATGCAAACACTAAAAACACCTTATAGAAATATTTATCAATATGAGAAGATGGTACTATCATACCATCTTAAGCACCAAAACACAGATTATGAAACATTATGTATATTATGGTCTGATGTTACTAGTGTGTGGGTCTGTGTGTGTACGCACACGTGTGCGCCTCTGGAAGGCTATGCATCATTATGTTAACAAAAATTAGGTGGATATGATTATGAATATTTCAAAGTCCTTTGCACATGCCTGTATTTCCTGACTTTCATTAATAAGCTTTTGAAATGAGATTTTTAAAAAATGTGTCTAAAGAACTGGGTAGGGCATTCCACGTGGAAAACGGATAAACAAAGTCATAGAAGGTGACTCAGAAGATGAGAAGGTTTTACAGTGAAGACAAAAAGTGGAGACCTGTCACATGGGAGAACAGGGGTCCCCCTACATTGGTCCTGTTTAGAACAGGCATAAAAGGCCAAGTAAATGTAAAAAAGGGCAAAGGTTTCAGCCTTTGCATAGGGCTGTTCGTTCAAACTTCTTTAAAACTTTTTTTTTTTGAGACAGAATTTTACTCTTGTTGCCCAGGCTGGAGTGCAATGGCACGATCTTGGCTCACTGCAACCTGCGTCTCCCAGGTCCTCCTGCCTCAGCCTCCCAAGTAGCTGGGATTACAGGCATGAGCCACCACGCCTGGCTATTTTTGTATTTTTAGCACAGACAGGGTTTCTCCATGTTGGTCAGGCTGGACTCGAACTCCCAACCTCAGGTGATCTGCCCACCTCGGCCCCCCAAAGTGCTAGGATTACAAGTATGAGACACCACACCTGGCCCTTCTTTAAAACTTTTAATCCCAGCGGGTGCAGTGGTTTACGCCTGTAATCCCAGCACTTTGGGAGGCTGAGGCGGGCGGATCACGAGGTCAGGAGATTGAGACCATCCTGGCTAACACAGTGAAACCCCGTCTCTACAAAAAATACAAAAAATTCGCCGGGTGTGGTGGCGGGCACCTGTAGTCCCACCTACTTGGGAGACTGAGGCAGGAGAATGGCATGAACCCAGGAGGTGGAACCTGCAGTGAGCCGAGATCGCACCACTGTACTCCAGCCTGGGCAACAGAGCGAGACTCTGTCTCAAAAAAAATAAATAAATAAATAACTTTTCATTCCTCTTGTTCCAGGAGAGATTTAAGGTCCCTTGCAAATATATATGCAATGTCAACAATCATTTATGCAACACCTTGTACATCCCAGGCACTGTGCTTGGCTCTGGGGATGCAAAGCTGAACTGTAAGATCAAGCCACTCAGTGCCCAGTGGACTAGCTGGCGCTCCAGCAGGTAGGTAACAGCAGAGCAGGAATCACTTAATACTTGTCTCATGGCTCAGCCTGGGCAGGAGTTATATTGCTTGGCCAGTTCAGTGTTTTTTGTTTGTTTGTTTGTTGTTTGTTTGTTTTTTAATTTGGATGACTTTACGCAGGACTTGCGCTCTCTAATTAGAGACCACAGTTTCTACTTTCTCTCTTTTCACCATGGAGGATTTGCACCATCTTCCTGGCCCACGAGGGCATTGGGGTTTGCCAGCCCCAACCACCACCACATTGTAGGGAAAAGAACATGGAATTTGCAGCCACACAGACAAGAGTTCCAGCCCTGCCATGATCTGTGCAACCTAGAGCCAGTTCCTTAGCTTCCTTAGTTCCCTTCTCCGTAAAAATGGGACTTTGGATACTGTGCATCTTGCTCCCGGCCCCCTCGCCTACCAGGAGAGGCCAGGGAAGGGTTTTCCTGGCCAGGGCACATTGTTAAGGGCTGAAATCAGGCTAAACATGGAGAGAAAGCACCTCACGCTGGATTCAGTGAAGTGGACCAGAAATCCTAGGGATTGAAAGGAACAGAAGGTCAGTGAAGTGTAAGCAAATCCAAACTGTGTGCCCGGCCCCATGAGAATCAGGAGCCCAAGCACAACGGAGCAGAGAAACCTGGAGCAGATGTGTCCGGGCAGTGCTGTGAGAGGATGGCAAGCCCAGACAGATCCCCAAATCAAGGGAACCTCAGGTCTGAATAGGGTCTGGATTCGCTGGGATGCACCCAGTACGTTCCCAGAGGACAAAATGGAATGGCTCACCAAGTTTCGTCCTTCTCATGCCTGCTGGCGTTTTGACTGGAACAGAACTCATGGCCCTGTACTTGGAGTGGGCATCTTTTTCTCCCCAGTTTCCCTGTTATTTCCAGGTTTCTTCCACAGCAGAAAGCTGTCACTTCCAGCCCCCAGTGCAGGCCTTCCTTGCCCAGTTAATGCATGGGCTGATTTCTCTGCAGAAACATCACAAGACCGTTGCATGGACTCCCTTCTTAATGCCTCAAATTCTCCTTGTAGCTCCTAATTCCCCAGTATGGACACCACCTTATTCCTGAGGACTGGTGTTGTCTCACCAGCTGTGTTGTGAGGCCCATGAGAGAAGAAAAGCGTGGCCGGGTGTGGTGGCTCACACCTGTAATCCCAGCACTTAGGAGGCTGAAGCGGGTGGATCACCTGAGCTCGGGAGCTCAAGACCATCCTGACCAACATGGTGAAACCCCGTCTCTACTAAAAATGCAAAATTAGCGAGGCGTGGTGGCGCACCTGTAATCCCAGCTACTCAGGAGGCTGAGGTAGGAGAATCGCTTCAACCCGGGAGGTGAAGGTTGTGGTGAGCCGAGATCACGCCACTGCACGCCAGCCTGGACGACAAGAGCGAAACTCCATCGAAGGAGAAGAAGAAGAAGAGGAAGAAGAGGAAGGAAAAGAAGAATAAGAAGAGGAAGAGGAAGAAGAAGTTGTACAATTCCTGTGGGTCAAAACTTCCAGGCATCATTTTGCCCCCAGAGAAATGTTTGCTGATGTGCTACAATATAGCAAATCAATACAGCCACACACACCAACACCTGTGTGGACCAAAGCACAATGTTGAAGGAAAGAAGCCCACATGAAACTGCAAAAGTAATCAATACAAGGATGAATCAGGCATAACTCACTACTGTATTGTTAAGGGATATACGCAGATGTGATAAAATTGTAAAGAAAAACAAGAGAGTGATTAACACAAAATTTAGGATGCTGCTTCGCACTGGAGACGGGGCAGAGGCAAGCAGGAGGGACAGACAGGGTTCTTTTAAAGAGTCAATACTGTCCTATTTTCTATTTCTTACATGGATGTTTATTCTATTAACACTGCTACTCTTCAAACTGCAAATATCTATCACATATGCTATTTTCCATAACTGATGTAGGTCACAATTTAAAAAGGAAGAAAATATAAACTAAATAATTCAATGGTGCTCTGAGGATAAAGCAAGTTCTAATTTGTGGGAAAAGGATTAAATATTTGTTTTCTGAAGAGAGTTGTTTTGCATTTAGTTTTCTATTAAAATTTATTTAGTTTAAAAAAATCTCAACAGCATTCAATAGAGTGTTAGACATAGAATTATGCTTTGTTTTGTTTTTTTTTCCAATAAGAAGAAAGTCTTTTAAAATAAAGAGTGAAAATGATGGGGAAAAAACAAAAATGTGGAAAGGATAAATCTCTACATTACAAGCTAGAAAACTATACAATACGAACCAAATGAGAAATTAAAACAAAAGGCGACCATCATTATTTTTTGTATCTCAGCTTATCTTACTCTTGAACTCTTATTGATTGCAAGATACCTGTAAATGCTCAATCTTGTCAGTCGGAGGCAGTTGGGTAATTATTCTTCCTGAATGTCTCCTCTCCTCAAGAACATCGTGCTTCTTCCTACTTCCCAGAGGCAGCTGGACACTGGGAAAGGTTAGGGTCCTGGTGATCTGAGAGAGCAGCTGGCTCCCTGCTGGACCCACTGCGAAGGCAAGTGTCTGTGGCTGGGGGGACTTGTGGCCTGCAAAGCTGTGATTCTTCCCCACCGATTCCACTGTCCTGCTGGGGCTGCCATTCTTTGGAGAGCCCAAGGCTGCCATCACACCCATCGAATGTCCAGCTTCAAGGAAGAGCTTGCCCAAGACCCTGGGAACCTGAGAATCACATCTCATACCCACCCCCAAGCATTTTCTCTTTGCTTTTGTGTGTCACACTGATGCAGGGCAGGCGAACCCAAAATCGAGGCTTCGCCTGGGAGGGTTGTTGCCTTTGCCCAGGAAAGAATTTAAGAGTGAGCCAGTGGTGTTAGACAGCAACTTTTATCGAAGCAGCAGCAGAGGCGGTGCGCCTTGTGGAGCAGGGCTACCCCAGAGGCAGTGTGTCCAGAGCGGCAGCTCAGAAGCAGTTTTGTACTCACACTTATATTTACTTTGAAAATTAAGGAGCAGATTATGCAAACAATTTCTTGAAAAAGAGTGGTAGCTTCTAGGTAGTTGGGTCATTGCCATGGACAAAGGTGGTACCTCTTGAGTGTTGCCATGGCAATGGTAAACCGACATGGCACTCTGGTGGGCGTACCTTATAGAAAGTTGTTTTTGCCCCATCCCCATTTTAGCTAGTCCTCAATTTGGTCCGGTGTCCAAGCTCTGCCTTCTACCTCAATATGAGAAGCAGCAGCTCCCTAGATTTTTCTGAGAGGTGAGTAGTCTTTCCAGGCCGTGTCTGAAGATGCGTGGATGAACCTTCTGCTCCAGGACTCACCTGAACCCTTCTGGAAGCCTCTGTTTATCTGCCTCCTCCCCAGCAAATGCTTAAATCTACATTCTTGCCTCCACTCCCTCCGCCTGGGTCACTCAAATAGAAATATTCTTCACTGCATCTCCTGTCTCTACAGTCAACAGCTCAGCCTTGGATTCTTTGTGCATTAGTTGTGATCAGGTTGGGCTGCAATTGAGAAAAAAGCAAATTAGATGTTTTTCATGTACATACAGGCTAGCCTATCCCTTGTCTGTTGCTGCATAGCAAATCACCACACATGCAGCCGCTTTAAAAGACACGAAGTTATTAGTTCACAGCATCCATGGACCAGCAGCCCTGGCACAGTGTGGCGTAGCTGCATTCTGTGCTCAGGGACTCTCAAAGCAGAAATCCACTTTGGCTTTCAAAGTGTTGGCTGGGCTGGGCTGTCTGCAGACTCTGGGGAAGAATCCACTTCCAAGTGCATCTAGGCTGTTAGCAGAATTCAGTTCAATGCGGAACTGAGATCCCTATCTCCTTGACACACAGACCCCCTTATCTTCAAGCTAATAATTGCATAGCAAATCCTTCTCATGTTTCAAATCTCTGCCTTCCCCTTCTGCGACGGGCTGGAGAAAGATCTTCCCTTTCAAGGGCTCATAAAATTTAGACTAGGTCCACCTGGTGATTCCAGGACAATCTTCCTATTTTAAGGTCAACTAATTCGTACCTTAATTACATTTTGCCATATATCCATGAATAACGCCAAGGGCAAAAGTCATGAGGCCCAAGCTCTGCCTTCCACAGCTGGTAAGGCAACTCTGCCTTAAGTCCTCAGGACCCAGCTCCCTTCTACTCACCACTCCATCACCCCTGGAAGGGACAGCCCAGGATTCAACATCTGTATGCCAAGGCAGATGGATATAGGGTTCATTCTGACTAGGTTTTAAGGAAACTTCTCAGCAGCTGCTGCACAACGTTTCTGCCTTCATCACATTGGTTCTACTTTGTGACACCCTCGCCTGGTTGTAAGGAAAGCTGGGCAAGGTAGCTCCATTCTGGGTGTCAATGTGGCTGGGCACAAATTCTATCAATAAGAAAAAGATGGAAAATGGATAGTTGGGGACAATATGTAAAAAGAAAATCTGGGGAAAGCCCATCAAAACCCCTTTTTCTCTCTTGTGAGCTTGGCCTTCAAGTCTTTAAAACCTTTAGTTTGAAACTCAAGCTAAAACTGGCATTTTTGTTGCAGGCAATGGTCCTTTCCTCCTTCCCCAGGCAATCAGTCTCAGCCTCCAGGCCTGAATTTACTGGCAGAAAAGCTGAGGGAGAGGATGTGAATTTAGGGAAAAGATCATTATGGTACCACATTTGAATGCAGAGATACAGGAGCGGCTGTTGTCTCCTAATGTGCACCTCTCACCATTGTCTAGAAGTGTTTGACTCTAAGCTTTCTCTATGCTCCTACAAGGGGAAAGAAGGAATGGTGCAAGGCCATCTTCATGGCAGTATTTGGTCCCAAACCCTGTAAATATAATTCCATTTGCAAAGCTTAAAACAAGTAGATGTTCATTTTCTTTCGCAAGAAAGGAAAAATGACATTCCATAATGTCATGCCGTTATAACCCATCTAACACGCAAAAAAAGTCACAGAAATGGAGCCAATGATCTGTAGGAGCAATTTTCCAATTTTGGCCATGCTTAAGGAATACAGTGGATGGGCCCGTCCCAAGCAGCCAGTGCCATCAGTTGCAGCTCTGCGTAACCTAAAGGTTCACAGAGGTGGTTCCTTGCCAGTCAGGAAGGGAGGATTTACCTGGGCAGGAGCTCTCCTGGCTAATGGCACTCTAACTGGAGCACTCCTGGGACACGTGAAGACTTCATAATGCAGACTAGTACTTCAAGCAGTTTATTTTTTCCTGACTCCTGCTTCTTAGAAAAAGTAATAAATTAGTAATTTCTGAACCTAGAGTGACCTAGAAGGAGAAAAACAGAAACATTTGATTCTGATCAATCTGAACGTGCAAAGTGGCTCAGCCACTTCCCAACTATGAGAGCTTCTGAGCAAAACAACTTAAACTAGAAGTCTTCATTCTGGGATTAGGACATCAACATATATCTTCTGTTCTTAGAGTCCTACTTCAAGGCTCTGAGTTCATATATGTGAATTCCAGGAACATTAGCAGATGCTCAGTGCAATCAGTAGTTTTTGGTGTTGTCATTGTACCATATGGGATCAGGATTGCATCATCATTAAAAATCAGTGTTGTTGAGCTCAGCTGCAAAGAAGTTTGATTAGACAATCCAAGCTACTCTTCCTAACCAAGACTCATTGGGTATTGAGAGAGGGTTGAAATGTCACTGTTGAATTGCAGGACGGCATGGCTCTCAAATGACATTCTGTCCAGAGTGCAGGGAGCACCCACAGGTGCTTTGCAGTAAAGGCACTTCAGTCTCATTTCTAACACTCAGGAAATGCTGAAATGTGAGGACTTTACCTGCTCTGCCTCTGATGAAAACGGGCCAATAACAAACACATAAGTGCCATTGTTTACCACAGCAATGCCCATGGCAAGAGATTCCCACATTCCCGCCCACCACCCCTCATGGCATGGCCAGGATGACCCAGGGAAGACAGAATGACTTTCTTGTGAGGATCAGAGAAATGAAAGCAGATGTCTGAACAAATTCTTAGTTCAGGCCGGGTGCGGTGGCTTATACCTGTAATCTCAGCACTTTGGGAGCCCAAGGCAGACGGATCATGAGGCCAGGAGTTCAAAACCAGCCTAGCCAGCATGATGAAACCCCATCTCTACTAAAGATACAAAAAATTAGCTGGGCATGGTGGTGTGTGCCTGTAATCCCAGCTACTCAGGAGGCTGGGGCGGGAGAATAGCTGGAACCTGGGAGGCAGAGGTTGCAGTGAGGAGAGATCATGCCATTGCACTCCAACCTGGGTGACAGGGCGACACTCCATCTCGAAAGAAAGAAAGAAAAGAAAGAAAGGAAAAGAAAAGAAAAGAAAAGAAAAGAAAAGAAAAGAAAAGAAAAGAAAAAAAAGAAATTCTTAGTCCAACTACAGACCGAGGTGTTTGGGACACTCCCACATTCTCAAATCAAGACTAACCTTCAACAGGTCTCACAAGCTCCCAGTCATGCTGATGCACAAATCCAGGAGCCACAACTGGGAACCAGTGCTCCAGGGCAGCGGTCAGCAATCTAGAACCCTCCAGTGGGCCAAATCCCACCTGCCTCCTATGTTTAGACAGCCCTCAAACTACAAATGGTTTTTACATACTCGAATGGTTAGAGGGAAAGGGTAAGCAGCAGGGAAAGCGTTTCATGATACTTGAAAATTATAGAAAATTCTCATTTCAGCATCCATAGATAAAAGCACATTGAAATGGAAGCACATGGAAGTGTTGTCTGTGGCAGAAGTCCTCAACCTTTTTGGCACCAGGGACCAATTCCATGGAAGACAATTTTTCCATGGACTGGTGTTGGGAGTAAGGATGGTTTGGGGATGAAACTGTTCAACCTCAGATCATCAGGCATTAGTCAGATTCTCATAAGGAGTGCACAGCCACTTAGATCCCTCACATGCACAGTTCACAACACGGTTCGTGCTCCCATGAGAATCTAATGCCGCAGCTGATCTGATCTGACGGGAGGTGGAGCTCAGGTGGTAAAGTTCACTCACCCACTGCTTACCTCTTTTTGTGCGGCTCTGTTCCTAACAGGACGTGATCGGTACCAGTCCACAGCCCAGGGGTTGAAGATCCCTGGTCTATGGCTATTTTTTTTTTTTTTTTTTTTGAGACGGAGTCTCGCTCTGTCACCAGGTTGGAGTACAGTGTTGCGATCTTGGCTCACTGCAACCTCCACCTCCCAGGTTCACGTGATTCTCCTGCCTCAGCCTCTTGAGTACAGGCGCACACCACCACACCTGGCTAATTTTTGTATTTTTAGCAGAGACGGAGTTTCACCATGTTGGCCAGGATGGTCTCGATCTCCTGACCTCGTGATCCGCCCTCCTTGGCCTCCCAAAGCGCTGGGATTACAGGTGTGAGCTGCCACGCCCGGGTCTATGGCTATTTTTGTGCTACAATGGCAGAGCTAAGCACTTGCAACCGAGACCACAGAGCCTGAAAATAAACACTATGTGGTCCTTTATAGAAAATGCCTCCTCTGGGGAAAGCAAATGGCTCCATGGAACACATGAAAGGGAAGGGTGATGCCCAGAGTCTGGTTTCCTGCTCTTTGTCCTGTGTTCCGGGTTCATCTTAAGATTAGTGCTTTACTGAGAATAACTTCTTTAATGCTTAGGTGTTAATAAAAGGAAAAGATACTTTTTTAAGTTGCCTTTAATCTTTCCCTTTCTGCTTATATTCAAATGAAAGCAATTACAGGGCAGAGGCCTGCTAAGAAGTATGATGATTTATGCAAAATTAATGTGGCAAGAGCTCGAACCAAATGTATTTATTAAAGTAACCCAAATAATCAGATCGTAGCAAATAGAAAGAAAAAAATATACAAACCTGTAATTCCTAGCCAGTATTTCATTTTCGTTTACATTTGAATGATAACACATCTTGTGGCAAATTATTTCAGACTTTTTCTAGCAGGAGAAAGGGGAAGAAAAATGCACTCATTGAAGAAAAGCTCTGCAAGAGGCAAAAGTGATAAACTTCCCCAAGCCTATTTACAAATGCAGTCAATGAAACAGAATTTTAATGAATTGTGCCACATAATCTGGCAGTTAATGAGCTGCAAAAGCCTTTGTCAATTGCAGTGACTGGGAACTAACTCTTTCAGTTTCAAGATCAATAAGAGAATTCTCTGCTCTGCCTTACCCAAAAGGGAACTCCTGGGAGAAAGGAAGTTGTCAGAGGAATGTCATCTCTCCAGGTCTCAGCAGCAAGTCCGCCATCTGTTTTGTGTGTCTCCTCCACCACTCCCCTGCAAACCTGTATATTTAAATCCCAACTTCAGACTGAGGAGTAAAAGACAGTTTGGAGATCAAACAGCACAAGTCCTGTGAATTGCCAACACAAAATGACAACAAAAAGGTTTGAATGACTCTAAAAGTATCTCCCAATATTTTAGAAACTGTATTGAGTCCAGATGCTGTTCTGGACCTCTGGGAGGGGGTAAAACCCTTGACATTCAGTGTTTTTGATAGACAAAGGCAATGGGAAGTGGGGTGTTGAGGATTAAACAGGCCTGAGGCATCCTGCTAATTTGTCCTTCCATAACACTTCTTTTATCTGCTGTTTTCATTGCTCTGCCGCCAAATAATCACATTCTTTTTCAGAGGTCTGGGATTTGCAATTATGGTATGATCCATCTCTATCACCCAGAGTTGTTGCTAGGGAGATGTGGTTGTTGCTATGGTCCTAATGCCACAGGACATAAGAAATCCCAGGTGGAAAAGACTCATCATTCAACAGCAGCTCGACAACATTTATCGAGCACGCACCAAGTGGAAACAATGAGGAACCTTGGGAAGGCAGAGATGAATGAGACCTCAAAACCACCTTTAATTTGCTCTTAGACCACTGGAGAAGACAGACAATTAGGCTTGTTGAATGAATTAATAGACAATAGAGTTATAGATTTCTTGTTTGGCAGGGGCCTTAAAAAGATTTTAGTTCATGTTAGGAACCCAGTGAATATGTTTCAATTGAGAGGCAAGAAACATATATGTCATTTCAACACCCGTACAAACTAAGTGAAGCTATTCCTACCACATCGCCCCCCAACACCCAATCTTGGAGTTTACTTAGAGGCAATTTCCACTACACCTGTGTTTTCACCCATTAAGGCTCTCTCGCCCTCTCTGGCATCAGGTGTGAAACTATTAGCAAAAGCCACAAGAAAGCAATTTCAGGAAGGGAAAGCCTCATAAAATGTGAAAAATTAAAGCGGTCCTGAATGTTGCATTGAGGAAATTGCCACGGGCAATCCCATTCTGTCAACAAAATGTTCCACTTGGCTGCAACCAAGACACCAGTGAAATGTTTTGACACATGGCACGGTAGGGAAAAGGGAGAATGAGGCACTCAGAAAATCAGGCTGCCCCAGATCACCCAGCATTCATTCTAATATTTAGTAAACTTCTGTCAGACTGGAAAGAGATAAAAAGATGTAGTCCCTGTCTTCGAGCAGTTTACAATCTAGCCAAAGAGGTAGGTTTGCATACAGATCTTCTTAACAGAGGGGAAAATGAAGCAATTCCTATAAGAAGTGCCACTGAATACCAGAAAAAGAGGTGAGACCTGCTTCTACTTCAAGAAGACCTGAAATGTGATAGCAGCCCTTCTGAATAAAGGAAACGAGTCATCCAAAAAGTGCCATGGAAGGAGCCTCATCTCAGGGCGAGAGGCTTTGGGCCCCAGAGCCCAGATTTGCCCTTCTATGGTTAACATCTCCTTGGACTTGGGCATGGGGGTCTGAAGGCTTCTACTGATCAGATCCAAGGGTAATGTGAAATCTTTCTCTCAAGTGCCATTGCACAGCTGAGGCGAGGCTGGAATATTCAGACAAGATCAAATCAAGTGTCAAAGGTTAAAAAAGAACTTTGAAAATTGATAGACCAAATGATCAAGCTTGATGACCTCATCTTTCACTCGTGGCCCTCCTTTCCCTAGAGGGGCTCCTCTTCCCTGGAGCTGCCTTATATCTTTGTAGTGAGCACCATGTCAGCGTCACCCAAGCTGCTGGGAGCCCATGCCAGGACACTCCTCTCCTTCCAATCTGAATACAAGAGGAGATGCTTTTAGAGAGGGGAGTTTCCTGCCTATAAATTCAGTTCTGATTTCTTCTCCAAGATGCCACCTTGGAGGACCTCAAAAGGAGCACCCCCCCGGAAGAATTCCTATGTGCCCACAGGGTCACAGTTTGCAGCAACCTGCACACAACACAATAGCCAGCCTCGGCACATGGAGCTACAGACGTGCAGAGCTGGAGGTGAGCAGGTGCAGGCAAAGATGTTCAGTTTTCTTCAACATCTGTGCTGGAAGCAGCAGACTGTCTTTCAGTGCCACTAATTCAAATTACAAAGAAGGATGTGCTGCCATTTCAACTTCTTCAAATGTGAAAAAGGAGCAAATCATAGTCCTCTCCTTCCAATCCAATTCAGAGTCTCCTCTCTGGCTTTCTGAATCTCCAGTGGCTTCCTCTTCTGTCCATCCACCACATCTACTGAGGACCCAGCCACTCCCAAATGCCTTTTCCATCTTCAACCAGGCTGATTTCAGAAATAATTATTCATCAGCACCTGCAAAGAGTCAGATGCAGTCTTCAACATGGAGGAAATGAAATCCAGTGAGACTTAGCTGCTGCCTTCAGAGAGCTTACCACCAGTGAGGGAGCCATGCAGGCAAGCCAGGGATGACCGCAAACACTGGAAGCACAAGACACACAGGCTCAGTAACCCTGTGTGCAGATGAGCAGGGATTGGATTGTCAAAAAGGTGGTGAGTAGTGTCCAAGTAAGAGGGGTGGTCTATGAAAAGTCACACCAGACACAGCATGACTCATTCACAAAGCCACAGACCATGCAGTGTAGCAGGAGCTGGAGGGTTAGAAAAAGATGAAGTGACACTGTCAAGACAAAGCCAACCCAGGAAGGATCTGGTGAGCCACACTGAGGAAGTTCATCTTCAATTCTGAAGACAATAAAACCCCATAAGTGGTTAAAGCAAAGGGAGATTTGCATTTCCAGAGAGCACCCTGGTGGCTCTGGGGAGGCTGGCTGAGGAGAGTAGCACAGCTGGAGGACAGTTCCAGGATTATTGCCAGGAAGCTGCTAAGGCCAGTAGGATGGCAGCGAGCCCAACATCAGAAAGAGGAGGCTGTATCCGAGCAGTATCTAGGAAAGAAATTTGCAGTACTTGGCAGCTAACTGAAGCTCAGGTGTGAAGGAAGGCAAGCACAAGTGAGCTCATTCCTTCCTCTGCCCCTTTGCCCAGGCAGTACTCCAGCCTGAAATGCCCCCCGCCCTTTCGTCATCCACCCTGGCCTAAAACCACTCTCACCTGCCCCCAGGAAGTCATCCCTAACAGCCTCCACCCACACTGTTCTTTCCTTTCTCCCCGACACGCTGTCAGGACCTACCAGCTGAAAGCTGAGCAAGGCTGTGCTGCTGCTGCATATTTCCATTGCTCCCTCTGCCTACTGGATGCAGCTCCCTGCGGGTAGACCAGGTCTTCCAGCCAATGTTGCTTCCCATGCATCTTCCACCTCTCTCGGTGTCATCTTATCCTCATTTGCATATGTAACTGCCACACAACAGTCTCAGCAGATGCAATAATAACTGGCTATCAAACTGTCATCTTTTGAGAGCCAGGTATGTACCAGGCATCGCTCTTTTTATCTATCTGTGTATCTATCCATCTACCACCATGTCTATATCTTTATGTATATTCTTATACATAAAATAACAGTATAAATATACTACTATATAAAAATATTAAAATAGTAGTATATTTTTTACATATATTCTTGTCCTTCTAGTCTTAACAACAACCCTTCAGGGTAGGAAGAATTATTTGCTTTCCAGAACCAGAACCAAGTGTTAAAGTGTTTAATCAGAAACTGAGAAGGGCCTGAGATGGCATCCTGCTTCGTAGGCTAATAAGTTAACCTGCCACCATTTTAGATGCATATAGTGACAGAAGACACAAGACACCTGGATCAGAGACAAAGACTGTGTATTACTCACAGCAAAAGCAGCGGCTGGAGAAGTTGCTAGCATCAGTTTTTTTTAAACCCCAACCTCCACAAGGTGACATGGTGAGGTCCAATGGTGCCTGCATGTCACAGGACAGGAACCCCAAAATGACAAAACCCTGATCTTAGACAGGGCTACCGGTAACTTCCATTCTCCATTACAGAGAGAGATCTGTTTTTAAAATTGGAATGTAAGCACATCTCTCCAGGGAGGGGAGTGGGAGTTACCTATCCTGGAACGTCTCCAGAGAAGGAGCCATTGCTAAAGCTTTATTATCTCTGGTTTCTATGGCTAGTATTCAAAATGCTTGAACAGACAGTCTGAGAAATGTAGGAACACAAACACTGAGCCATGATGTGCTGTTCCCCCTGCTTGTCTCGGGATGGCCCATGATGGTTCCTTGGTTTATAGCTCCTTGTTCTAGGACCCACGTCACTCTCCCCAGGGGCAGGCTCTGTGGAATCACAGCCAATTAGTAATGGTTGCCACATAACTACCACAGGCTATGAACCATGCCAGATGCTTTACAAACTATCTCTAATCCCTGTAGCAACCCAGTGAGGTGGGCATGATCGCTCCC
>NW_012115155.1:4201992-4243357 GCF_000951035.1 Colobus angolensis palliatus | reverse complement strand
ACAGACAGTCTGAGAAATGTAGGAACACAAACACTGAGCCATGATGTGCTGTTCCCCCTGCTTGTCTCCGGATGGCCCATGATGGTTCCTTGGTTTATAGCGCCTTGTTCTAGGACCCACGTCACTCTCCCCAGGGGCAGGCTCTGCGGAATCACAGCCAATTAGTAATGGCTGCCACATAACTACCACAGGCTATGAACCATGCCAGATGCTTTACAAACTATCTCTAATCCCTGTAGCAACCCAGTGAGGTGGGCATGATCGCTCCCACCTTAAACACGAGGAAGTTATGACTTGCAGGTGAGTGTCTTACTCATTACCACACGGTGGAAGCAAGATTCTTTGGCAGGGCAATCTGACTACAGACCCTGTGCTTTTCTTTACTCTTAAAGCCTTGAGAGTCTCCTTGGGTCCCTGAAGAGGTCAGGCTCCTCTTTGCCTCAGTGGAAGGAGTCGAGGAGCTGCCTTGCTTACTATTAATTAAAAAAGCCATTACTTAACCAGACCCTTCCTAGCAAGATGGCCTTTTAAGAATAGCAATTAAGAGTCTATATTTTTTAAGCAGATCCAATTTAACTTAGAGCAGGACAAGATAAAGGGTACAAGCTCATTAACTAAAAACGCCATTCTACCTTTGCTATGAATAGGAGTTTTTAAAAAATCCAAGTGCCTTAAGAAAATTAAAACAACATCCAGGCAGCTGCCTACATGCATACAAAACACAACCACAACATTACGGCTGCGAATGCCAAAGCTCAGTATGATAATGTCATTGCCTTTCCAGGCGCCAAGCAGATGGGGATGGGGCAACAAACAGCAGGTGGTGGAGTAGAGACCCCACAGAGCTGCAACCACAACCTGCCCTGTTTGCACCACGCCTGTCCCAGCCAACTCCTATTACCAGCCCAGGAGAACCCCGGGCCACAGTCAAACCGGCTTGCAAAGAAAAGCCTAGGAATACTTGTTTTACGATTATTGGTTTTAAATCCCTACCACCCAACTCCCACTTCTTTTTCTTGGGGTCAGAACCATTAGTGGCACCTGCTGGGCATTTCATTCAGGCTGAAGACAGAGCGGCCTGTGTAAAAGAGGGCAATAGCCACACACCAGCCACGGAGGTTCAGGTCGGTCCGGGGGACTGTCGTCACGAGAACCAATCATTTTTGGCTGCTGCTCTGGTTCCAGGTTGAACAAGGAGTGTGTCATCCGCACTGTTCCACCACGAACCCAATCCCTTTGAGGACCTGTTCGCAAGGAGGTTTAATTGAATGCGGACAGATGGGACACTGGATTCCGGCAATGATTTGTGATGAGGCTGCCAGCGTGCACACACCGTGACTGATGAAGTGTGCAGCAACAACAGTGCACCTCGCAAGGCCCTGCTCTTTCCCCAAAAGCAGCTCCTTCATCTCTCCTCCTGGCCTCCCTATTGAAAATGGGGGAAAAGGTGGGAAAAGGTGGAATTACTGTGAAGTAGTCTGTATAAGTGAAGCATCTATGAACTTGCTCCCACACACCGCGCTGACCGTGGATCCAGGCCCATTTTAGAACGAAGTTGCAATGACACTGAAAGAAAACATATGGTTCTCTTGTAATAACATGGCACTGTGTAGACATAACCTAAATTTGAAAACCTCTTAAAATAGAAACCTTGATTCCATCTGTCCCTTAAAAAAGAAAAACTCATAATTGCTTACAACCATGTTCATTTACCATTTTCTCAAATGTTTAACAGCTGGTGAGGGGCAGAGGCTAGAAGAGCAGGAGGAGACAGGGGTAATTAATAAAAGTCGTTATCCTGCCTTGATTTCAAATATTATCAGGGCTTAAAATGTCAAAACTATGTTCCCGCATTCCTCAAATGACTCGCCCATAACGTGTCGTAACTGAATCCAGCCCACATATTCACCCTGGAGGATTCTAAAGAATGAGCAAGATAACCCTGACTACAGTACTTCTTTTGAAGGACTTTTGAAGGCTTTGACTCAGGGAGAACCATTTGCAGAGAAAACTCAATTGATGGAGAAGAGTTATATGCCAAATATTTATGTCTTAAAATTCAAATTGAACTTCTTTTCAAGACGAGGAATCAAAGCAGCAGGAAGCTGGAACCTGGTAATACATCTGTTTCTGCAGGAAAATGTCACTGGTTACACCTAAAGATGCACGTGTCTGTATAGAGCTGGTATATCTCTTGGGAAGGATTCCAATAGACGTATTCACAGGTACACTTTAGCTGTACAGTGTCTCGTAGCACACTGAGGATAATTTGCCTTACTGAGGCAGTCTCCTGTCCAAGACAGTTTCTCAGAGCTGGGTGTGAGGACCACAAGCCCAGATTACCCGTGATGTTTGTAGGCCCTGCACACTCACTCCTGACCCTCATGTTTGCAGAATCAGAGTCCCCGGGTGGTCCCAGACTGCATGCCAGCCACCCCTCAGCTGATTCTGATGCAGAGTCAGGTCTGGCACCAACGCAATCAGGGCTGCTGCCTCCCTGGCTACGCCCACTGGGCACCTGCAACAGTAAAGCAGGTCCCTCCTGTCCAGCTAGCTCTCTGCAACCATGCCTGGAGGTAGTATTTAGCCCACAATTTCATGAGGGCAATAAAAGGATTTGTTGAAAATGACTGAACACATACCACCTGGAAGGAGGAGAATCTTGGAGAGTTAAATTCACCATTATGATAAGACACCCTGGAAATGACCATCCCCAGGGTCCCTACATTGCCTGCTGGTTCTTTCTCTTCAGAGAGTAGTGAAGGGTTCTCTGCTAAATCATGGGCTCAGTTCTCATCCTGACTGAGGTTGCTGGTAGCCCTCAGGTTCTGCTGGAGTGCTTCCCACCCGACCTCTTCCCCTGCCAGCCTGCACACTCAGAACCTACATATGAAAAACCCTCAGCCTCTTCATCTGTAATTCCCAGACTTCACTTAGGCAGATGGCATAGGAGAAATCATAACAACAATTGACTTTTGTTGAGAGACAGGCCCCCATGCAAGGGTTTTGCATGCACATCTTGCTTAATCTGCACACCTCCCCTATAAAGAACCGGTACAACAACGATTCTGTAATGAACAAATGGAGGCACAGAAAGGTTAAGAAACTTCCCCAAGGACACACAATTGGCCAGTGCTAATATAACGAAGTAGTTTCCTTAGAGCAAGCTTGTTCAACCTGCGGCCTCCTGGCCCCACACAGCCCAGGACAGCTTTGAAGCCGCCCAACACAAACTCACAAACTTTCGTAAAACATTGCAAGATTTTTTGCTATTTTTTTTTTTAGCTCATCGGCTATCATTAGCGTTAGCGTATTTTATGTGTGGCTCAAGACAATTGTTCTTCTTCCAATGTGGCCCAGGGAATCCAAAAGTACAGAGAAACCCCCTCACTTAGTTAATGCGTCTAAGGTCCAAGGATGTTGGATATTTTACGTAACTGCTCTAAGCTTTATCTTCCTCACCTAAGAAAGGAAAATGATACTAATAGAATTGTCATGGAGCTAGATGAGTGTGATGGTTAATTTTAGGTGTCAACTTGACTAGGTAAAGGGATGACAGAATAGATGGTAAAACATTTCTCGGTGTGTCTGTGAGGCTGTTTCAAGAAGAGATGAGCATTTGCGTCCGGGGAATAAGCAAAGCAGAACCACCCTCCCCAGCATGGGGAGGCATCATCCAGTCCTTGGAGGACCCAGACAGAGCAAGAAGGTGGAGGAAGGGCAACGGTGCTCCCTCTGCTTGAACTGGGCCATCCATCTTCTCCTGCCCTTGGACATTGGAGCTTCCTGGTACTCATTCAGGCCTTTGGCCTCAGACTGAATTATACCATGACCTTTCCTGGCCCTCCACCTTGCAGATAGCATATTGTGAAACTTCTCAGCCTTCATAATCGCATGAGCCAATTCCTATAACAAATCTCCTTTTATATCTATATCTTTATTTGTGCTATTGTTTCTGTTTCTCTGGAAACCCTGACTAATAAATACAGTGAGTTAATTTGTAAAATGCTCAGAACATTACCAGTGCCTCATAAGCTCTCAATAAAGGCTGTTGTTCCTGATTTTGTATAGTTCCTAAGACGGTTCCTTCCCTCTGGTGCTCTGTGTCTGTGCAAATAACCTACCCTTACTGCAGGAAACAGTATCCCTCCCCATGTGTGCTCTGGGCCCCTGTACCGCCTTCCAGCCTAAGGGCTCTGAAGCTCCCTGGTCGGTGACCATTGACAAAGAGTCTTTGCTTAATTAAACTTTAGTTAGGGTCTCAGCCTTCTCCTAGCTCCATATGTGTCCCTCCTCGTAAAAATCCAGCTTCCGCAAGAACCCTGCCAAGTCAGTTTTGTAAGAATCCCCCCACCCTCAATACGTGATCACCCTCCATATCTGACCAGGTTCTTCATCCTTCACCATCCTCCAGCTGATGTCTGGTCACCCTGGCCTGTCTTCAGCAAGTATCCTATTAGGTCTGTTTAGCCAGAATCCCCCTTACCCTTGATGTTTCCTCTTAACAATTTTCCATCCACTTTCTCCCAGCTTGATCCTTGGCTGTGAGCCTCATGTGTGCGTGCTGTATTTCGAGTTGAGCCCAGTCTCTCTTCCCTGTGGCAAAATCCCATTGCAGTGGTCCCTTTACCTATTGTGATATCTTGAATAAAGTCTTCTTTACTGTGCTTTTAACAAGTGTTGTCGGCCAGGCGCAGTGGCTCACGCCTGTAATCCCAGCATTTGGGAAGGCTGAGGCGGGCAGATTACCTGAGGTCAGGAGTTCAAGACCAGCCTGGCCAACATGGTGAAACACTATCTCTATTTTTTAAAAAATACAAAAATTAGCCGGGCGTGGTAGCGCATGCCTGTAATCCTAGCTACTCCGGAGACTGAGGCAGGAGAGTTGCTTAAGCCGGGGAGACGGAGGTTGCAGTGAGCCAAGAGGGTGCCCCTGTACTCCAGCCTGAGAGACAGAGCGAGACTCAGTCTCAAAAGCAAACAAACAAACAAAAAATGTTGTTGAATAATTTTTTCCTTAACGCCATCTTCCACCTTCTTCTCCTTTGAGCCCTGTTTCCCCTCCCCCAAGAACAACAAACAGGGGACACCCTGGTTGTATGACGGGAAGAGTGCCTTCTTGGTGGCAGCCTTAGCCAAGAACAGATTTTCCTCCATTGCACAGAAATGTGGCTGTTGTGGCACTTCCTCTCTACCATTATTAACCCTCCTGCCAACCCCACCCACCCCACCCCACCGCAGCAGTTGAGCCTCCACATCCATCAGCTTGTCCTCAGCCCCCACCAGCCTAGTCTACACTTGCTGAAAGAAAAACTTCAGCATCTAAACGACTTACAAAAACTGAACTTGCCTTTCCTGTGTCATGGGCATGTGGGGTGCAGCTGGGCTGCAGGGACGACAGAAACCAGGCCCTACTTCATTCACGTGGGATGGCCTCTCTTCTGTTAATCTTACCATTTCTTCCTGCCCAGACCAGTTTCCGTCCCCTCTATGAAGCCCTTATGTGCACTCCAACCTACACCAACTCTCCCTTCTCTCTTTTCTCTGAAGTGACCCAGAAATCCCATTACTAGGCGTATACCCAAAGGAATATAAATTGTTCTACCATAAAAACACATGTGCACATATGTTCATTGCAGCACTATTCACAATAACAAAGACATGGAATCAACCTAGATGCCCATCAATAGTAGACTGGATAAAGAAAATGTGGAATACTACCCAGCCATAAAAAAAGAACAAGGTCATATCCTTTACAGCAACATGGATGGATCTAGACATCTTTGTCCTAAGTGAACTAACATAAGGAACAGAAACCAAACACTACCTGTTCTCACTGATAACTGACAGCTAAACACTGAGCACAGATGGACACAAAGAAGGGAACAATGGACACCAGGGTCTGCTTGAGGGTGGTTGGGTAGAAGGAGGATGAGGGTCGCAAAACTAACCTCCGGGCACCATGCTTATTGCCTGGGTAACTAAATAATCTGTACATCAAACCCCTGCAAAGTGTAATTTACCCATGTAACGAACCTGCATATGTACCCCGAAACTAAAATAAAAGTATATTAAAAAAAAAAAACAAAAAAAGCAGGCTGTGGGCTGGATTTGGCCCACAGGACAGTTTGCCAACACCTGAGTTTTAAAAACAAAAAAGAAGCAAATTTCAGATCAGTGTGTACAAGTTGAAGAACAAAGTTCCCCTGTCTAGATAGAATCAAAATGACATAAATCTGTATATGTTCATTATTATGTATATACATGCTTTTTAAAGTCTGGAAGGATTACAAAAAAAAATCATAAAATGATCAGGCCACCTTTAAATAGCATGAGGAATTTTGACAACTGTCTTTTTTTATGCATGACCTCTATTCCCCTTCAACCACCGTTTAGATAGCAACTCTAATACATAATTTTTCTGAAAAAGAAATTAAGTAAGTGTGTTCAGCCCCCTCCCTCAGGAACAACTGGCAGGCAACCAAATCCCAGGCCTCTCTCCCAGCATCAGAACGCCCAAGCCAGCTAAGACAGGGGCCAAAGGCAACCACAGCCTGCTGGAGCCGGGACTTTGATACCTGGTCTTTGCTCTTCAAGATCCAAAAGCCAGAAACAGGAATTTTTTCAACACAGCAATGCATTTGAAGTATTAATTAAAATGCAAATTACTCCAAGATGGCTTGGCTTTCAAATGTTTGCTCTGTGGTTTTCATGAATATAAAGCATATGACAGGCTTCTGTTTTGAACGATCTGCATACTTGCTCACCGTTGAAAAAACGCTTGACTCGACCATAACTGCCAAGCAAGGCAGTAGCACCTTTAGCAAGAGCTGTTCCCCTTCTGGAGGACAAGGGAGAAAAAGGTTGGGGAACAGCCCCCTCTGCCAAGACTCAGCCTCCAGCAGGGTCCTTTGAGCGCGGTGGAGCCTGCCACCGTCCAGGAAGGGGGAGCCAGTTACCAGGGCGCACCACACAGCCCTTTACAATCCATCGGCTGGCTCCTGGGCCTTTCCTTCTTGAATCAGGAAAAGAAGAGAAGTTGTGAACAGGCATGAAGCTCATGAGGGATGTTACTGGCTTTGTGTGTGTGTGTGTGGTTTTGTTTGTTTGGGGTTTTTTATTTTTGTACAGACAGTCTCACTATGTTGCCCAGGCTGGTCTCAAACTCCTGGCCTCACATGATCCTCCTGCTTTGGCCTCCCAAAGTGCTGAGTTACAGGCATGAGCCACCACTCCTGGCCATCTGAGTGTTTTTGAACCAATCACTTTGTCCCCAGTTTGGCAACGGATGTTTTCTGTTCTCAAAATTTATCTTGGGTCACCCCTTCCTACAGAGAGCTGTGTGTCTGCTCCCATGTGAACCCCAGGTTTCCTGTCTCCTCCCTCTCTGATGTCTCCATCCCTGATTTCAAACTCCTCTTCCTTGCATTATTCAAAAAACTCCTACCCTCCTCAGCTACCTCCTACTTCTGCACTTGCCCACACGAGACTCACCCAATGGAAGACACCCAATGGAAGACCCCTCTATCACTAACCACGCCTCACCCCCAATTCCCACCCCCAAACAGCTGTCAAGGCATCTCTTAGCAAACACAAATTCAGGGGAAAGGAGTCATGCCCACCTTACTCCATCTTCCCTTCAGAAAGTCCAAGGAGATGGGAGAGGAGGCATGAGAATGATACAGCCCTCTCTTCTTTAGACGCTGCTTCCTGCAGACATTTCTGCTTTGGCAAATAATCAAAGGCTTGGATGGCTCGTAAGAGCTGCCTGCCGATCTTTGATGGGCTGTCTTGTGCCAGATAAGACAGAGGACGGACCAGGCATCCACAGGGGGCTGTGCCCCACACCATTGCAAGGTATCGGAAGGGGGTCCCCATGACCACACATCATGGCTCTATCTCAGGCAGAGGTTGAATTGGATGAACCTCCAGCTTCTCCCACAAAAGGCCCGTGGACTCTACATTCTCACAGCTGCGGCTTCTGATGGCAGAGAACATCTGAATGCTGACCACGTGAAAGTGTACCTAATTGCTCCCACAAGCTCAGGTTACCTCCTGCCCTGGCTGCTCACTCTGTCTTACTAAGCAGGCACTCGCTGGTCCAGGGTTTAATGAGTAAAACATCTCACATAAGCAGCATTCATTTGTTTGAAAGCAAAAGCAATTTGTTCTTTTAAACAGGTTAAACCCACCTTGACGGTGTTGTGTATATTCTTATTTTGTTTGGCCAATGTTTTGTTCAAAGGAATCCAAAGGGGAACTCTGGTCCTGCCTTTTCGGGGGATCGTGATCAGTTCTGAATTAGAAAAATAAGTTCTGAATTAGTTAAATAAATAGATTTTCCCGAACTCGGAAAAATGTCTTAGTGTGGTTGTGCTTATTTGTTTATTAGATAAATAAACTTAGTTGATTTCACCCGTTCCACACAATGCTAGGCTTGTGTTTATTTCACTCATTTGACACAATGCTAGGCTTGTGTTTATTTCACTCATTTGACACAATGCTAGACTTAGCTAAACCCAAGCACTCTGGGCCACGCTGCCCTCAGCACACGCCAAGTGCATGCCAAGACCCACTAGAACACTCTTTCCACTAAGGCTATCTACCCCCAGCTGTTTAGTTTAATTCGATTTGGTTTAGTTCCATTCAGATCAGTTTAATTTAGTTTTGCTTAGTTTTTCGCTGCTTTATTTTGTTTTGGGGGTGTGGGCAAAGTGAGTAGTCCAAAAACACTCAGAAAGATCAGTGTGCTAAGATGTATGTTGGAGGTGCGTTTCAGAAAAGACAAATCAACAGGCATCTTCTAAGCTCTGCTCTGTGCCCAGCCCAAGCCTCAGTAGTGCTGGGATATGAAAGTACTCTCAAAAAGCCACCAGTCTAGCAGAGGCAATGATGCCATTGAAAGTAGTGGCAAAAACCACAATTACTTTTGCACCAATCTAATTATATATACATATATATTATATATACATATATTTTATATATATATATATATATGGTTTACTCCTTAAACATACTTTTGGTCATATGCTATGTAGAAGGCATGGCATAAGGTCCCATACAAAGCCAGGGCCCCAGTTTCTGGGTGCCGATAGCCCGGCAAGGGAGAGAAGACACACACAATAACCCGATGTAAAACCGAATGAGTCAGACAATTAAATGCTGTAAGAGTTAAAGGGAAAAGAGCCCACAGTAGGGTTGCTGGATTTAGCAAATAAAAAGACAGGACATCCAGTTAAATTCGAATTTCAAATGAACAAAGAATAATTTTTATTATAAGTGTGTCCGAAATATTGCATGGGCCATATTATGTTATTTGGGATGTACTTATAAGAAAAAGTTTTTCATTTATTGTTCATCTAAAATTGAAATATACCTAGGCATCCTGTACTTTATCTGGCAACCTCAGCATAGTGGGCTGACAAGATGAAGCCAGACTTCTGAGAGGAGGTAGGATGTCAAGCACACAGAATGTTAGAGGGAAAGGACATTACTGATATTCCTGGGGAAGGTCAATGTGAGAGAAGTTTAGGGTGGGCTGGGGGTGGGCTCAGCTAGACCCCCTCAAAGCTGGGACGGCAGGAGGGACCATATGACCCTGTGGAATGCTGACTAAATTGCCTGAGTCAACCTCAGACAAGGAACCTTATTCATCAAATCCATGTCTTCCTGTATGATAGGAGCATGCTATTAAAAGGGAAAGACTATGGAAGCTTTTCCAAGGCAGGCTGTCCATCTCCCAGCTTATGCATGTCAGTTACACTTTATATACCAGTGTCATTTCTTAAAGAAGGCTCATTTGCTGGAGTTAGGACCAGCTCAATTCATGCTCAGAAATTTCTTTAAAGGGACCTCTCAGTCCCATTTGAACCATGTTTGATCAAAATTAGATGTGTGCTGAGGCAGTTCTGGTAACTGTTAGGGTCTTTGCAAATGAGTTCTGATGGTGACATTCCACCTCACCAGCTCAGCACTGCAGGGTCTTGGCAGAGTCCCGTCACCCCTCTGAGCCTCAGTGCCCTCATATATGTAGTCTACCTTACCCATTAGGGTAAGGACTAGAGGCAGTGCCTACAAAGCACCTAGCATAATGCAGGATGCAGTGGACACTCCCGTTGACAAGAACCTGGTTTTCAGCACCATTCTGACAGATACATGCAGATTTCTGCTCTACAAAACAGTCGTCTGAGCAGTCTTCAATCTCCCTTAAATAAAAGTTTATGAGCTGAGTCCTCCCCTTTCTCACCAGTTACTCTTTAACTAAAGCCTCACGTGCTGCAGCTGCACAGCCCGGTTAGCGGTGAGAGAGCCAAGCCACGCCGAGCCTGTGTGCTCTTGCCAAGGCTTCAAGACCTGGGAAGAAGCACATGGCATGTCCTGGAAGCCTTCTGAGCACTGCCGTTTATCCTTTGCAGGACAAACTTAGCATTTCCCCAAACCTCCGTGCTGCTGTGGTGCTTTAAATGAAAAGATCCTTTGATGGAAAAATAACGATCTCTTTTTTCTGAGCTGGCTTGAGCCCATGTTCCCCCAGTTGATGTCAGGATCTGCCTTTGGCTCCAATCCCACACTGTTCCCTGCAGCCCCTTTGATTCCCTCCCTGCAGCAGCAGGTGGCCCACCCGCCCATGCCTGAGGACACAGGCAGGTCAACGATGAAGTTGGCACCTGCTCCAGTAAGAGGAACAAAAGACACTTTCTGAGTTGAACATTCGGTCTTGCAAGTGTGATCCTTAAGGATTTCAAATAATGCCAGCCAAGTTTCCTGCACACTCATCCAGCAGCTATACTGGGTAACTGTGCCTGACCTCGAGATGTTACATAATCTCAAACTCAGTTTCCTCATCTGTAAAATGGGAATAGTCCCACGCTGAGGGCTATTGTGAGGCTTAAATAATTCTCTACATAGGAATGTCCTAGCACTGCTCTTGGCACACAATCAACATTCAGGAGATGGTTATACATTTATTGAGTATTTACTAGGTACCAGCAATTGTTCTAAGTGCTTTGCAAATATTAACTCATTTAATCCCTGCAACAACCCTACAAGGGAAGGGCAGTAGTCACCCTCCACCCCCACTGTGCTTCCAGTGAGGAAATAGGGATGCTCCACCAGGTTCCGTGTCTTGCCCAATTCATGCAGCATTTGCAGGTCAGCTGGGTTCAGAACTTCAAACTCCAGGCTCTGACCACTACTACCCCATCATTGCCTCCTTTCAGAAGTGAAAGTCGGTCATTGTACCATTGCAGGAAAGTCACAGGCTTATGCCAGTCATAGGCAAGGTCAGCCTCAGGACCTTGTGGCTGTGCAACAGAATGAAGGCTGCATCGCACACCTCACACCACCACCTCTGGGCTCAGCCCTGCCTCTCAATCACAGGGAGCATGGTGGCTGGGCCACCGTCGCTGGTCATCATCCCCCATTTCTGAAGCTCAGTCACCTCGGTGCTACCAGGAGATCCTGGTGGGGTCTGTCAGGTCTAAAAGCCTATCTCCATCCTGCAGAGCATGCCCTAAACATCCCACAGCTTGGGCAGGCCATCTTCCTCTCTCTTGAAAGACATACAGCCTTCCGTGTTGTTGCCCACAGTCTCCTTGAGACGCCATCCTCCCACACCCACTCCCAGAGCCATGAGAAAGGCCAGCTGCCCCCAGCAGCTCACTCCAGGCTCCCCAGCCTGCCTTGGACTTCGTTTGTCCTGTCCTGCACCATCCCAGCTCCTGAGCCTGTTGATGGTGTTCCCCTGTCCCCTGTGCTATCACTCCCCAGATGCCGTTCTCAGCATCACTGTCGTAGTTACAACCTTGGCTCCTCCATGCAATGGTTCTGGACCCCAGTACCAGCTGGAGAGGTTCTGGAGAACCTGTGGCCCCAAGACCTCCTCACTCCATGCACCACGCATGCTGGCAGGTGGCTCACTCTGCAGCTGGGGGAGCTGGGAGCAGACACATCCACTGTCCCTCAGCAATGATGTCCCCCAGCTCCACCAGCGGCCACATCTGCACGGCCTCCCAGATGAGTTTCACAGCTCACACTTCTCTTGAGATCTGCCCTGAGACCGAAGAGCTTGAAAGCAGCGTCGGCCATCACCCCAGCCACTGCAGAGGTTGTGAAATGCCAATCAAGTTGTGACTCAAATACTAGTCCTTTGTTTCTACAGCTCACCCATTAAGAAATTTCCATGAAATTGACCTTAGCTTCCTATTTCTTTTGGCACTCATCTGATTTGTTTGTATTTCCACATACGGCAGGAGATAAAGTGTAGTGAAAACACAAACTTTTCTTGGTACCAAAGGACCAGATAACCACCATCCTCACTCAGACTCCCCAAAAAATATCCTTTAAAAAATGCTTGGTTGTGTGCACGAGTGTAGCCGGCTGCCACATTTTCACATTCCGTCCTCTGAGGACCTCTAATGTTTGCCTGAGTTTCCACTATTGTATATGCATTTTCTGGATAAGTCACCTTACAGTTATTTGTAACACTGGTGTGATGTGGTTCATCTGTCCTCTAAGTAGCAAACTCTAACTGCAAGGAAATGGGACTTCCCACGGGAAATGTACGATGAAGAACAGGAGGAAGAAACAGATCCACAACATTCTAGGAAGCAGCACCACGGAATGCTTGGTGCCTCAAACCAAACCACCAGGAGCTTCCCGCCCTCGTTTCCCACAAGAGACACTTTCAGTCCATCAGCCGACCCGATCAATGTCCCCCACTACGGCCCTCTCTGTCCCCTTGCTGCCTCTCCCCTGCCCCAACCCTAGCCCTCTCTTGCCTAGTGTTGCTGCTGCCTCTTAACCAACCTCTTGGCTTCCAATCTCTCCCCTGCCTCCTGTATTTTAACAATGAGAAGAAGGATCTCTTCAAAATACAAATCAGATAAGTGCTCACTCCCTACTTTAAACACTCTAAAAACTTCCCAATGTACCTGCAATAAAATCAAAGCCTTATTTTGATTTTCAAACCAAAGACCTGGTCCCTGCCTTGCCCTCTGACCTCATCCCTTCCTAAAAGAGCCCCCTCTCTGCCCCTGTCCCCTGACCTTCTCCCATGATGCTCTTCATTTTCTGCAGAACCCCACAGCAGGAGAACTGCATTGCTCATCTGTTGATGCAGTTATGGTCTGTCTCCTCATTAGAACATGGGCTCTGGACAAGCAAAGACCTTATCTGTCCAGTTCCCCTCTCTGTCCCAGTGTCCAGAACAGCACCTGGTGCTCCAGTATTTGCTATATTAAAATGAATGAGCACAGAAGGTGTCTGAGGAGGACAGATGTGGCTGAGAATCCCAAAACAAGCCTGGGCTGCTGGACTCGTGCTTGCATCAATTCATCCTGATGTTCTTGGGTTCTCTGGGGATGGTGCATGTGCTGCACAGATCCCACATTAGTGGGGACTTGCAGCTCCAGATGCGAGGGCACTGTGGGCAGAGTGAAGGGCTCTCAGCCCCTCCAGGGTTTGCCTCCGCTGCAGAGAGCCCTCACCTAAGGCTACACTCTTCTCAGCATTGCCCACACCCAATGACTGATCCGGGCAGGAGCAGAAAGGTCTGACCTCCTCTGACCAAGAAAGGAAATCTCCAAAGGGCCAGTCTAGCTCCAGCACTCCCCACGGGGCTGTGCTCACTGTGGCAGGCCTGCATCATAGCAGTTCCCTCTCCTCTGCCCTCTTCTGATGCCTTCCCCTCCCTTCCACAGATGTAGCTTCCCTGGGCTCCCCTACCAAACCCCCTGCCCGCTGAACATCTCAGAGCCTGCTTCCTGGGAAGCCCAACCTGTAACAGGCTTCCCCGATTTCTAAGCACCACGTCAGGGGCAGCAACGCAGAGACAGAAAAAACAGGCGCTCATACCTAGTAGGAGAAGCAGACGAACCAGCTGACAGCCACAGGGCCCTGTTATGATGGAGGAAGGCTTGTAGCTATCCGAGGCACAGAGAGGGTCTGCAGCCAAGCGTTGAGCTCTCCAGCCAGGCAGAAGCACCAAAGATACTTCCTGTAAAACATGATGCTTAAACTCAGTTCTGAGGAGCAAACCCGTTAGCCAGGAGGATGACGGGAGCAGGATGCAGATGCAGGGAGGTGAACTGGGAGAGCCAGCAGGACCCAGGTGAGGGAGATCCAAAAGAGCCGTGTACCCTTGCATTCACGAGTGCAGACTTCATCCCCAGACAGCAAGAGCTGCTAGAGTGTCAAGCAAGGGAACAGGAAGGAGGCAGCTAAATGCTGAATGTTAGAAGGCATCCCAGGCCCCAGACCCCTGCATCCATACGAAGGTCAAAGAGAGCCCGGGCTGCACTTCCCTGTGCCCGGTCTGCCCTCTCGGGGCCTCTGTAGTCCCCCATTGCTGGGGGTGGGGGCCTGGCCCAGCTGATCTTCACCTAATGTCTCAAAGCGTGACCACCCTCTGTGCCAGCTCTCTGGGTCCCCAGGACACATCACTCGCTGCCCCATGGCCCTCTGCTCTTTCCAAGGCCATCCATCACACACCCTCGTCACTTGGTATTTATCACCTAAGGAAGGGCCACAACCTGCAAATCCAAGTGCGGCTATGTGACTAAAGCCAGCTCTCCGCATTTCCATATTTCTGTCGGAATGACATTATCTACTTTTGACCAGAATGCATTGTGACCCTCTCTGTTAATGAAATATACCATGGTGATTACAACCTCTTTTAGGCTTGGTATTTGAAAGTATCGGTAGCTTTTTAGAGAACACGCTTCACAAACTGCCTGGAAAACTCCATCACTTGAGAGAATTTGCTTTTGACCCAAGTCTGATTTTTTTTTTCCTTTTTTCCTTTTATTTTCCCGTTTTTGTTCTCTCTCGCACCTCTCGTTTTTTTTGGTTTTTTTTTTTTTTCATTTATTTTTGTTTTGTTTTGTTTTTAATTGGAGAAGGAGTGGTGGGCAGGAAGGTAGGCTTCAGGCTTCATTTCCTGACTCTCCGTAAAAGCTTGCGGAGTAACTGATATTTTTATTCTGAAGGCATTTCCATCTATGCCAGACCACTGGCTCGGTTTTAGCTAATTAAACTTGTGAAATGAGGAAGTGGATGAAAGTTCATTCCAGAAATGCAGGCTGACGCGATTCTGCATGCTAATTGAGCCTATGCCCCCACAAAAGGACACAGGGCAGGCGGGCTTTGGAGCGTCCCAGCAACGTCCCCTTTGCACAGTCCTGCAGGGTGGGGAGGGGGCCTGGGGTGTGAAATCCAGGGAGTAAAACTCCGATGTCTGGAACATGATAAATCACCATTTGCTCTTCTGTTTCAGAATAGTTCCCCCATATTTTTATTCAATACTGCCAACAAAGGACCTGCAGTGACCAGAGGAGCTCTGAGGACTCCCATCTGGGCTCTGCATTTAAATCCCCATCAGAAGTTACAGAAGGGGACCAGTCACGGTGGCCCGTGCCTGTAATCCCAGTACTTTGGGAGGCTGAGGCAGGTGAATCACTTGAGGTCAGGAGTTCAAGACCAGCCTGGCCCACACAGTGAAACCCCAACTCTACTAAAAATGCAAAAATTAGCCGGGCATGGTGGCGTGCACCTGTAGTCCCAGTTACTTGGGAGGCTAAGGCACAAGAATCACTTGAATCTGGGAGGTGGAGGCTGCAGTGAGCCCATATTGTGCCACTGCACTCTAGCCTGGGTGACAGAGCAAGACTCTATCTCAAAAAAAAAAAAAAAAGTAACAAAAGGGATTGGGCATTATAAGAAGAGTAAATTTTTTATGAAACAAATGTGTGATGTGCTTGCTTAATAGCAATGGTTACAGTTCAGCAGCTACGTTGTGCCAAGTGTTGCACAGATATTATTTCTTCTTCTCAGAACAACCCTTTGAAGCAGGCTTCTTTATCTCCATTGTCCAGAGAAGTAACTGCAGCTCTGAGAAGTTAAGAGGTGCAAGGTCACAGAGCAAGTGGGTAGCAGACTTGAGCCTGGGTGTTCCCAACTCTCAAGTTCATGCTCTTTCTGTTGAGGGAGATTTGAACATGGGGACTCTGCACCTGGTTGAGCTAAACCAGCACTGGCATAAGAGGTCAGGGAGAGGTCTGCAGTCCAGCCTGCCCAGATGACATTTTCCCCCTTTGTTCTATAACTGAAGCTCCGTTACTGCTGACACTACTTGGTTTTCCTATCTTTAGGTAAGAGAAGCTGAGGAGTGCCTGCATTCCTCACTCCCCATGGCCTAGGCAAAGTCTGAGTCACCCCAGGAGCAGTGGCATGAGAATTTCTGAAAGAACTACCCCAAACCATCCCAAGATAGGGCTGGCTGGGATTCCAAAGAAACACTAAACGCTCAGGGGTGATCCATCTAACGCATTTATTAGGAGAATTTACATACACAGGGCTTCATCATCCTTGAAACTGTCAGCAAGATAGGAGATGCTCTACCCAGGTATGTCAGAGCGAAGGTCATGGAGTTTATATGAAGGTTTAAGGCATTTAACTGAGGGCTGAGGCCACTTTCTCCATGTTTAGCAACATGTTTGATATCTCAGTGTTTGGGGCAACAACCTAAACAACTTTATCAGTGCCTACGAATGTTCAAAGCCTTGGGTGCAAGCCTGCAAGGGAAAACATGTAGTTGGTCAGGTCACAGAGTGTGCAAAGCATTGTGTGTTTCAAAGGAAGAAAGTGGAGGGAACTCCAAGATGCTTCTGAAACTGTTGATTCTACTGCTGCTAAACAAGGCAGAGAGACACAGTAACCCCAGCAGCACCTTGATGCCAAGAAGTGGAGAAACACAGGTCAAACTGCAGATAGGTCAATGCTCCAGAAGGTGCTGAATGGACACACGGGATGGAATCCCACTAACAAGCACCCTCACACTGGTGACGGAGGCCATGCTAGCTGCCTCATCCCCACAGGGACCCCTGCAATGAAAGAAACATGCCAGCATTGCCATGGGGTAAAAGGAAAAGAAAAATGAGGATGAACTCTATCAGATATTAAAATATATTCCAAAGCTACTGTAATTCTTTTAATTTAGTACTTGTTCAAGAATAGACAAAAATAAACACAACAAACAGAATAAAGAATAAAGTAACATCTAGATGCATATTTTACAAATAAAAATTTAGTAGGCAATAAAAACAGCATTTCAAATTGGTGAGAAAAATGAATGGATTTGTAAACTGGTAATGGTACAACTAGCCAGCAATTAGCAAAAATATACCAACATGATCTCTAACTCAATTCCTTAAATCAATTAAAATGTAAGAAATAAAAGCAAAAGCACTAGAAAAATGAGGACAAACATTTATAATCTCAGAGGAGAGAGGGCCTATATAAGCTTGACATAAAATTAAAAAGCCATAAAGAAAATATTGATAAATCTGACCATACAAATTTCAAAAAGCATCTAAAGATAGCCAAAAGACAAAATAGGGAAATTATTATATCTCTTGGCAGATGAAAGACTAATTTCTTTAATACACAAAGAGCTCTTATAAATCAATAAGCAGAAGATGAACCCAGTAGAAAAAAAAGCGTTATAGCCGTTAACAGGCAATTCAAAGAAAACGAAATGCAATTGACCATCACATAAGAACAAATGTTCACCTCACACAAAATTAAATAGATGTGAATTACAGCAACGTAAATTATCTTCTACTCTTGTCTCCCTCCCAAAGTAAACACAGCCATCTTTTAAAACACAAATTTAATTGTACCTCTCCACCATTTAAATCTCTCTAAATGTTTTCCACCACTCTTGGGAAAGGTTTTAAATCCTTAGCGGGTCCTGTGTGGGCCCTGAACCCATCACTCTTTCCTAACTCCTCCCACCTGGGTCTTCTCTCAGGACCTTTGCACCTGGTATATTCCCTCTCCCTGAGATGCTTTTCCCTCTCCTCTTCCTTTCCTCCCTCCCCTAATGAGCTTCGACTCATTTTTCAGATTACAGCTCAATTCTCCCTTTCTGGGGGAAACTTGTCCTGACCCCCAGCCCATTCCCTCACGACATTAGCTGCCTTTTCTATATGTTCTCCTATCATGCATTTTAGCACCTATAAAATGTGATTATTAAACTCTTTGTCTCCTCATCTGGACCATAAGCTCCATTGGGAAACTGATTTTATCTATGTGATTTTTAAATTATTGTCTACTCATCTGGACCATAAGCTCCTTTGGGAAACTAATTTTATCTGTGTGATATTTATTATTGTCTCCTCATCTGGACCATAAGCTCCATTGGGAAACTGATTTTATCTATGTGATTTTTAAATTATTGTCTCCTCATCTGGACCATAAGCTCCATTGGGAAACTGATTTTTTTCCCAATAAAAAATACACTTTTTTTGCCGAGCGTGGTGGCTCACGCCTGTAATCCCAGAACTTTGGAAGTCCAAGGTGAGTGGATCACCTGAGTTCAGGAGTTTGAGACCAGCCTGGCCAACATGGTGAAACCCCATCTCTACTATAAATACAAAAAACTTAGCTGGACATGGTGGCAGGTGCCTGTCATCCTAGCTACTTGGGAGGCTGAAGCAGGAGAATCGCCTGAACCTGGGAGGCGGAGGTTGCACTGAGCTGAGACCAAGCCACTGCACTCCAGCCTGGGCAACAAGAACGAAACTCCATCTCGAAAAAAAAAATTTTTACTTTTTTATCTTCATCGTGTTCTTGAAACATAATACACAACACTTGCCATATAGTAGATGCTCAATTAGTATCTTTGAGTGACTGAATAAACAAAAGAATTGTTTTCTCCCGTGATATTGCAAATATTAGAAAGGTGCAGAGAGAATCGGGCATTTCTGATTAGCAATAAAAATTGTTGGAGATCAAGTTAAATTGTGCCAAACAGGATGAATTTATCTGTTAGCTAGACTTGTAGATGTACACAAAGACAGGTGAATGAACATGTTGCTTGTGGCATTCTTCGTGGTAGCAAAAGCCAAGAAATAGCATGCATGTTCTGTTTTTTTTTTTTTGGTTTTTTTTTTTTTTTTTGAGACAGAGTCTTACTCTGTCGCCCAGGCTGGAGTGCAGTGGCACCATCTCGGCTCACCGCAAGCTCTACCTCCCAGGTTCACGCCATTCTCCTGCCTCAGCCTCCCGAGCGGCTGGGACTACAGGCGCCCACCACCACGCCCGGCTAATTTTTTGTATTTTTAGTAGAGACGGGGTTTCACTGTGTTAGCCAGGATGGTCTCGATCTCCTGACCTCGTGATCCGCCCGCCTCCGCCTCCCAAAGTACTGGGATTACAGGCGTGAGCCACCGCGCCCAGCCAGCATGCATATTCTTTAAGAGAGAGTAAGTTAGAAAAGTTATGATACATCCATGCAATGAAATAGTGTGCAGCCATTTCAGAGAATGATGCCGATCTTCACATGTGGGAAGATCTCCAAGATCACCTATGAATTGAAAAGGCAAGTTGTGGAGCATTCCATGCAGTGCGATTCCATTTGTGATTTTTCAAAGGAAGCAATAATACACCCTTTCCCTTGCAGAGGAAATTTCTGGACCAATGAGGAACAAGTAATGAATCATGGTAACTTGAGGAAGAGGGGCCAGAGGGGGAGATTTCTACTCTTCACCTTATGTCCTTCAGGACAATTTGAATGTAGTCATGAGTACATATTACATTTTTAATAGTGCAAACTAGTTATTTTCAAAAATTAATTGTTTAATAAGGGATCCATAAGGAGTTCATTAGCACCATGGTACAGAGCCCCATTATTGCCAATTATCGTCTTTCTTTCTTTGCTCTCTTGAAGTTTGGCAGTTCCTAACCTTGGGCCCTTATCTTCTCTGCTGTTTTTGCCCATCCTCGGCATTATCGGTGACTTCACAGCACTAAGGGAGCTTCATTTAAAAGAATGATTCTATAAAGCAAAATCCCTCCAAAATTCAAGCAAGCGCTCCAACTCTGTCTGTGGAATCAACACTCGTTTGTCCAGGTTTTCGCACACCGACTCTCACCTGAACCAAGGTGGTCTAGGGAAGTTCTCTCGTGGTTTCATATCCTTTAAATGGCCCACGTAAGAAGAGTCCATGGAAACAGAACGCATCTATTCTAGGTCTGAGTAGAGTTGCTTCTTCCCACTACCTCTCTTTAGTGCTTAAATTAATTTTCAGGTGGAGCTGCCAAAAGCTAGTTACTCCAGAAATAAATATGTACAGGAAGAGAAACAAATCTACCTGTAATAACCATATGGAGTATACCAACACTGCGTTCAGGAGGAGAAAAGAATTAAGTAACAGCACACTGTGGTGTAGTACAGCTTGTTTCCATGACGCTCTAAATAATAAAATCACCCCAGACGCTGCCTGAAGTGAGCTATGAAGGATACTTGATTTCCTCCAGTTCTGTCGGCCGTCTACCATCTGTTGTGCAGCTAACACCACTGAAGGGAGCATTAACACGGCTAAGAGCCACCTTCATGTTATATCTTTCCCTGTGTGCTCTTCAAATTGTGTACACTGTCGAGGTAGCGGCGTGGCTATTCCTGATTAGAATAACTCTGGGAGCGTTTCCATCCATTTCTTCCCTGTCTCGTGTCTGCCTGGTTGCCTTTGCCTACCCTCCACACCCTGGCAGCAGATGGTGTTCGTTTATTTCTGAGGAGTGGGCGGGGCCTGACCTGATGGCATGATGACCACACCTTGACGCCAAACAGGAGGACCCAGACAGTGCAGGTGGGTGGAGAGGCTCCCCACACAGGTGTTGAGGCCCCAGCAGAGGCAGGAGAGCAAAGGACAACCAGCTGGTGGCCTCTTTCTCCAGGTGTTCACGGTTGCTTGCTGCCTCTGGCAGGTGACAGAGGAGAGCCAGGGACTCCATGGGCTGGATGGAGGAGACCCTTCCCACCCATTCCCTACAGAGTATGGCCCTGCTGCCCCCGAACCACTGTTTCCCGTGCCCCATTCTGTCCCCATAGTCCATCTTCTCCCCCAAAGTCATGGGTGCTGCCTTTGGGATGCCCTGTTCCAGAAGCTTATCTTTGCTCTCTTTGGCTCAGAGAAAAGGTGAGCTCTTTGCACTGCACGACAAAAGGATGATAGGAGCCTGATCTACATTTCGCTACGGGCTTACTTTTACTAGTTCATTCACTGAGCAAATCAGTTTTCATCCAAATGTATGTGTCCCTCACCCAAATGGCAGCCCATGATGACACTATTCACCCTCCCCACCAAAATTACAATGCCCTCTGGAGAAACTGGGATTATGAAAAGCAGGGCCATTCACCTTAGAAGAACCCTACGAAAATGTAGACAAGAACTGGGGAGCCCAGGAGGAGGTAAGGGGAAGAGGGTCTCTCCCAGCCTCTCTCTGGGGACACAGCACCACTGATTTATCTGTGACTGCAGGTCATTGAGAGCTGAGTCATGCCGGCCCTGTGCAGAGCCCTGGGTTTGTTCTGGAGGCACCCTCTGAAAATCCAGGCAAGAGGAGCATTCATCCAGGCCAGGGTGTCAGTTTGGACTCTTTAAGAGCATAAAATAACAGCAGTGGTGCCATCTGCTTGCTCCTTCACCTTAGAAACATGCAGCCTCCTAGTCAAGAGCATGGCCTACAGAACCAGTCAGAACCGGGTTCCAGTCTTATCCGTACTACCTAACAGCTGGGTAGCCCAGGGTCCTCTACAATCTCTGAGATTCCATTTCTTCATCTATAAACTGGATCTAAGGAAACCTACCTCGTTGGACTGTTATGAAGATGAAACAAGATATTGTGTTTAAGGGACATAACACAACAGCTGCATTTCCTTTCTGAAGAGAAAAGTGAAACCAATTCTTCTTCACACTGGCCACCAGGGAGCTCAGCATCAACTCTCAGGCTCAGTTGAAAGTCATAAGGCAGGACCTGTGATGGGTACTCTCCTCGCCTTCTCTCCAGACTCAACATATGTCACTTATTCTTATTTTCTTTGGACCTAAATCCTTCTTCTTATATTTACATTGTTTTATGTTATGTGTTCCTGTTTTAAATTGCCTCTGGGACTTTGTGAAAGGAGTAAGTATATAATGAATCCACCTGCCTTCTGGGTTGCAACTTACCACTGCAGACTCAGCTGGGACATGACCAGCGTAAACTCAAAAGATGACTAATACTCTTTTAGCTCTGAAAAAATTCTGCATTTAAACCAACCTTTATTCTCCTAATACACGGAAGGTGTCATGTGCAACATTGTTTAAAATTCTTCAAGGGTAACGGAAAAAAGTCTCCAGGGCCTTGTCAGCCCAAGACTGGGGCTGAAAAGTTACCCCAAGTGTCCTTTGCTCCCTGGGGAGCAGGCAGCCACCACACCGCCGGGATGTCATGCCTGGCTTATTCTCTCCCTGTGGCTCTCAGTGGAGCCGAGCTCAATAGAGGTCACCCAAGGTCAGTGTAGCACATCAGAAAGACAGGAGCCTGGAAGTGTCCCCTGTCAGCATTGCCAATGTGTCCTGAGGGGGCATCCCGCCAAGGGGGCTGGAAGACAGGGAGCCACGGGGCTGGGAGGCTGGGAAGCTGGGAGATTTCTCACTTTACCCGAGATGCAGACAGGCCTAATGAGCAGAGAACACCAGCGTAGGGTTTCTCCTGTGGTTTCCTGTCTGGGAAACTCAAACCAGGGAAGAACAAATGCCAGCATGGAGCCCTGATAAGCGGTCATGCAGCGGGAGTGCCTCTGCGATGGTGCCGGGACCCAGGAGTCCACGTTCCACTGCTGAAACAGGGACACAAACCACACCTGGAGCAAGCAAGAAGGCTGCGGGGGTCCTCGCAGGCCAGGGTGCAGCACTCCCTGAGGGCATTCCGTTCCTAGGACATCTACAGTGGCAGACGCCTTGAGCAGGGGCGTCCACTACCCCACCCATGTCATGCCTTGGGAAACCTGCGGGGTCCGCATGGCTGCTGCGGCAGTTCACCCTCCCCAAGCCCCGCCATCATGGTAGGCAAACCAGTCAAAGTCGTCAACAGTCTCTGCTCTGCTCTGTCCAAAGCACGGGAGCCAAAGCTCCACCCGTGTTTCACTGTTTAGCTCCAAAGACATTAAACACCACAGTTCCTAAAAATGTTGCTCAGCTGTGAATTTCTTCTATCTCTTGTGCCTTAACTTGCGAAAGAGTCCCGTCTTTCTGCACCGTGTTAGAGAGAGGGGTCTGGTGCAGGGCTGATGGGGAGGCGGTGCCATGCGGGGTCCCGCCCAGGCTCTCACCCGAACAGGCGCAGCAGCACTTGCCACCTCCTCCAGGGCTTTGCCAGCATCTGCCTCGTCAGCTCAGCTCACATGCTGCTCCCCTCCTTTCACCATCACCCACCTTCTACAACAGCGGCGTCTCATTCTCTGCTGAGCAAGCCCAGGTTCTTAGCTGCTTTACAGATTTTCAAGATCCCTTCCGATGCACTTCCTGGGTCTCCATTTCAATCACCACTTGAGCCTCACCAGTTCCAGCAACTATGTCCCTCACACTTCCATAATTACCCTCTTCCAGTCAGTCAACAAATACTGGGTAAGCACCACCTAAGGGCATTGCATTATACTGGGTCTTGGAGAAACAGTAGGGAAAAAAAAAAAAAAAATCAGTGGCCTGGGACATCAGGGAACTGACAGTGTAACTGTGAAGAAAAATAAATCATCCCTGGGTGCGCCATCGCCTGTTATATGACCCTGGACAAGCCCAGGCTCTCCTCTGCTGACTGGGTATAAGCCTGTTCTTACTGGCCTATAGCGAACAGTCATTTTTCGCAGTCTGCGAACAATGCCCCTCTTTCATGAACAGAACCTTTAGTTTTCCTTCCCATTCTTAGCCTTGTGACTTGATAAAGTTAAACCCACCCCCAGCTCCAGGCGAGGGTCCCTAAGTCAGTCAGAGAGTCCCATGCCTCTGACCCAAGGATGGACACACAAACTAATTAGAGCCAAGGACATGCAAGGAGACTTTCCAGGGCTTTGTGGGAATGGAGACTGTATCCCTGCTCTGTAAAAGCTACTAGAAGATACCCTCTCTCTTCCACTGGATGGCATAATCAGAGGTTGTAAGGATTAGAACTCGAGCAACTATTTTCAAACTGCACACTTTCCTGGGCTGCTAGCAGCCTTTGGTATAAACCTTGGGAAAGAAGCCCAGGCCAGGAAGGCAGAGCAGGAACAAGGAGAATATTTGCCCGTTAGGGATAGTTGTTGAGCCCTAGATCAAGCTTCACCTGAATCAGGACTACCTCTGAGTATATCAGTGACATGAACCAGCCAGTGACTCCCCTTGGTAGATCAAGTCAGCCGGAGTCTTTCATGTCACTTGCAAACAAACCTGCTCTAGCTGATGTACTCCCTCACAGAGACATGGTGGAAATTAAGTCAGGAAAAGCTCTCTGAAGTTTACATAAAGCTCTCCACACCCCAGGCGGTGTTATGCAGCAGGAAGCACTCAGCAGCTGTCCAATAAACACGTTTCATATCTTAAGGCCTGATCACTCCTGCAGAGAAATTATCTCTAAGTCTGAGGTGTCTCATTGAAACAGAAGTTCCCTAACAGCCTTGATCCATCCGGAACAGCTGCTGTCAAAAGCTACGAGGACCACAGTAATCACAAAAATCATAGCCAACAAGGAGTTTCTGTAGCAGCGTCTGATGAAGCTACCATAGACCACGCTCATCACAAAAGTCACAGCCACGGGCCTCCCTCAGTTCATGCTGCTGCCAAGGTTCCCAAGGCCCAGCCTGAAAGAAGCTGCTTATCTGTGTTGCCAGAAACTGAGCTGCAATCTCAAAACATTATTTCTGGAAACTGAAAAGAATCCCAGGTACAAGATCAGAGCAAAGGAGAAACTGTTGGTGGAGGTTGTCAATTAGGGAGAAACCAAGGCATGTTAGCCTTCAGGGCACAGATTTGATGCACACACTCAAGAGCCAAAGATCCTTCACTTCACAAGGGATTGCCAGGAGGCCTGGGATCAGTCTGTGGCTGAGAAGATGAGCCCAGACACATCATTTCATGCGCTCGGATGCATCTCTGAACAAATGTCATCAACACATTGACGATGATGCTAAGAAAACGGCTGTCCCGTGCCAGCCTACACCTCCGTGGCATATCTGGTACCTGCTTTCCTCCTTTTTATGGAGAGTCAGACATAGGATGGCAGTGGGGGATGGGCTCTGACCTCCAACTTATGTGTTCTAGGCATCTCAAGTACTGGGGAAGTTCTGGAACTGCTTCAGGCCGTGCAGGGCAAAAGGAGATAACCAGCAGCATCTATGGAGGCCAGGAAAAGTCTCAGGTGCAACCCGGCCACGTGCTTCCTCAGGGCTCTCTTTTTTTATATATATTTTTTTAGATGGAGTTTCGCTCTTGTTGCCCAGGCTGGAGTGCAATAGTGCAATCTTCATTCATTGCAACTTCCCCCTCCCAGGTTCAAGCGATTCTCCTGCGTCAGCCTCCCGAGTAGCTGGGATTACAGACATGCGCCACCATGTCCTAATTTTGTATTTTTAGTAGAAATGCGGTTTCTCCATATTGGTCAGGCTGGTCTCAAACTCCTGACCTCAGGTGATCCACCCACTTAGGCCTCCCAAACTGCTGGGATTACAGGCGTGAGCCACCACACCCAGCCAGGGCCCTGTTATGAGTGTGTCAGAGGTCCAGCCTGGCCTGCACAGGAACGTGGCCTCCAAGTCCTCTTTCAGTCTGGGCTACACAGGACCACCACACTCACTGTGAGTGCCCACTCCCATTCCCATGGGCCTTAGCTCCCTAGAGACCTCCCGAACCTTCCCCCACAACACACAAAGACATGGCAGCCATGCCCCGCACACAGCCCACAGCACAAACCCACCTGCATTTCATTATAGCTCTATCCAGGATGGTGTGATATGCTGCCCTTTGTTAAAACCTGTATACCTACTAATAGAAAACTCTGAGCTTCTGCTAAGTAATCATATTTTATTTTCTAATGACACGGTGAGTTCTGTTGATAGTGTTTCTTTGCTTTGGTTGCTAAGAGGTTAAGAACCAAATCTGTAACAGTCTCTCATATCTGCCTAAGACCCTAGGAGCAGCATTTGTGTACCTACCAGCCTTTCCTGCCCTGGAGATCTTATCTATACACCTTCATTTTGCTGTGACCTCAATTTCTTCATGTTTTTTTTTATCAAGTTGAGTATGCACACATGTTGACATATGTATGTTAGAGTGAGAGAGAGAGATACAAACTCACAGTCTTCTTAGAAGGAGGCAGAAGAGTATGGAGAGAAAGAGAGAACAGATCAAAAAAAAAATTGTGTTCTTATGTTGCAGTCTTAGGACAAGATGGGAGCCATGAAGATGCACCTCTAACTTTGGAATAATTTCATCAGGCTCCCTGTTCAGAAGTCCCAAGTAATAACTGTGACCTGTCACATCTCAAAAATAACTTTATGTAAGCTGAACAGCCAAAAAGTCACTTTTGGAGATTATTTATAAACATAGGTGATTCCTGATGGAAATTAATCCATTCATTCTATAGAAGTCAGAAAAAATTGAGGGACTAATTCAGAAAGTACTTGGAAGCAAGCAAACAACCAAGAAGTGGAAACTCATGAATATAGAAAGGACGTGCCTACTGACTGTGTGATAATTATCCCACCTGCAGACCAGGGACCGCAGCATGAGCAAAATGCTGTGCAGCATAACCTAATGACACCTGAACCAAGGTCATCCTTGGGTGCACCATTCTCGGGATTCAGACCGGTTCATAAATGGTAGTTAATGGCCCGTTCCAAGGAGAATCTCTGCATACCTAATAGCTGTGGGTGACATTTTAGAATATGTATCTATTCAAAGTGACACACACATAGGGAATCTGTGATCAAGCACCTGCCATACAGCCAAAAATATAGGGAACATTTCAGTCAGCGGCTGTGCCAAGCATTGGTAAGCACCTAGTGCATACACAGCTCTGTGTCCCTATTTCCCGCTTCATGCAATGAGTCAAGTAGCATCCACTGGATCTGCTTCCAGAGCTGTGCTGAGAACATCAAGAGATGTCTTAGTGTAGAAATAGCCGCATGGATGGTGACAGTGTCATGTCTTTTGCAAAGACATGCATTCTGCATGTCCCAACTTTCCTAAAGGTCTTGATTAAAGTTATTTCCAGAAGAGGCAGCAAGATGAAGTGTGCAAATGATCTAGCCCATACCCTGGGAAAAGGGTGTCCAAAGCAGAGTGCCTGGCCTTAAGGAGTTTGTATTCTACTTGGAGAGAGGAAATTATAAATTCCCCATTTTGCTTTTGAGGAAACTGAGGCACAGGCTCACATGACATCAGAAGTCAAATAGCTTGTTAGTGACTGATACAGTTTGGATATTTGTCCCCTGCAAATCTCATGCTGAAATTTGATGCCCAGTGTTGAAGGTGCAGCCTAGTGGGAGGCGTTTGGGTCGTGGGGGTGGATCCTTCGTGAATGGCTTGGTGCCGTCCTCACAGTAATAAGTGAGTTCTTGAGCTATGAATTCCTGCAATTATTCCTGAGAGCTGATTGTTAAAAAGAGCCAGGCACCTCCCACCAACTCTTGCCTCCTCTTTTTTGCCATGGGATCTGCATAAGCTGGCGCCCCTGTCTTTTTCGCCATGATTGGAAGCTTCCTGAGGCCTCTCCAGAAGTGGATGCCGGTGTCATGCTTCTTGTACAGCCTGCAGAACCACGAGCCAAGTAAACCTCTTTTCTTTATAAATTACTCAGTCTCAGGTATTCCTTTACAGCAATGCAAACAGAGTCAGGACTAGAACCCAGCATCTGTGGTTATTTGGGATGTGGCAGATGCTGCCAAGGCTCTGCTTGCTTTGTCTAAACCCCACCACTTCAGGTGCTCCAAATAGCTACCAAACTGCCAGCATCTGCATCTCTGTACCTGGAGGTTTTGCTGGATCCACAGAATGCTGTTCTGCGTCCCTGCGTGGCAAATCAGAAGTGCCAGGGAATTAGCATCCCCCACAAGCAACCCCAACCAATGACTGACAGGAAACGGTGCACAAATACCCAGCTCCTCCACCCACTGGGAAGGATCATTCTGCAGTTTCTCTTTTGCATCATTTCCCTGCAAGTCTTCCCTGCCCTCCTGAATGAACTGCTTGTACCTGAATCCTTATTTCTAAGAATATAGAACACACCGGCAACCAAAGCGAAAAGAGACCGATGGGACTGTCAAACTTTAAAACTTCTGCACAACAAAGGAAATGATCAACAGAGTGAAACGGCAACTTACGGAATGGTAGAAAATGTTGCAAATCCTGTATCTGATAAGGGGCTGATATCCAAAATACATAAAGAACTCTTACAACTCAACAGCAAAAAAAAAAAAAAATGCCAGATTAAGATATGGGTAAAGGACTTGAACAGACATTTACCAAAAAGACATTCAAATGCTCTCCATCACTAATCATTGGGGAAATGAAAGTCAAAACCATAAAATTTCACACTTATCAGGACAGCCACTATCCAAAAAAAAAAGAAAATAACAAGAGTTGGTCAGAATATAGAGAAATTGGAACTCTTGTGATATACAACGGAATAGTATTCAGCCTTAATAAGGAGATCTTCTAGATGCAGAGGTTCACATCTGTAGTCCCAGCTACTTGGGAGGCTGAGGTGACAGGATCACTTAAGCCCAGGAGTTTGAGGCCAGCCTAGGTAACATAGCAAGACCTCATCTTAAAAAAAGGAGGAAATTCGGTCATATGCTACAACTTAGAAGAACGGGGAGGACATTATGCTAAGTGAAATAAACCATTCACAAAAGGACAGATACTGCACGATTTCACTTATATGAGGTATCTAAAGTAGTCAAACTCTTGGAAACAGAAAGTAGAATAGTGGTTGCCAGGGGCTAGGAGGTAGGGGGAAAGGAGTTTTTCAATGGGTGTAGAATTTCAGTTTTGCAAGATAAAAAAGCTCTAGCAATCTGTAACACAACAATGTGCATATAGTTAACATTACTGTACTACACACTTAAAAATAGTTAAGATGGTAAATGCTCTTTTTGTATCACAACAAATAATAATAAACTGAAAAATATGTAGGTAAGAAACAACTAGAAAGTATCACTAGCAGGCAGGCAATATGATAAAGGGGAAGAAACGTGGTCTTTGCAGTCAGTAGAGCCAGATCTCAGTCCTGGCGCCCCATGACTAGCTGCTGAGTTGGAAATTCCCGTTGTTGTGTCCCACAGCACTCGGTACACTGAATGCTTTCCTGTGGGCAACTTGCTGATACAGAGTCTGTCAGGGAAAGAGGCACTCTGCACCTACAGGAGGTAAGTTGAATTCAGTTTTAGGTGTGTTTCTACGGGGATGGAATTACAGGAGAAAACAGCTTTACTCCTGAGACAACCACACACCTCTGCTTGCTTTAATGCACAGGAGCCCAACCCAGTGGCATCCTGGGTGGGATTTTCCCAGCCAGCTCGCTCTGAAGAGTGATGCACAGGGCACCTGCTTGCCAAGCTTCACTGCCCCACAGGTGCACTCTCAGCAGCCACCTGTATGGTCAGTGAAGGGACCTTCACAAATGACAAGAGCTCAAAGGCGGGGAGGCCTGAACCCTAAGATGGAAGGACAGTAGGAGGGGCAGTGAAAGGTGGTCAGTGGAATTCCGGAAGCCAGGTGAGGAGGAAGACCCAGGTGAGAGGAGGTGGATGAACCTTCCTAGCCGTACAGACATGCTGGGGAGTCCACCGCGGTCTTAGGAGTGGGCTGCTGGTGGTAGGTGTATATCCATTCCCTTCCTCTCTAGGCTCTGCCTCCGAGCTCCTTGGGTGAGAAGCTGTCTCCTTCATCACTACACATGTCACCGTCTGTAGCAAGCACACGGCAGGTTCTTGGTCAGTGTATGCTGAACTCATTCCTTTAGATTTAGGCTCTAAAGCTCAAAGACATATTGGCATAAAGATGGCCCACTGGGTCTCCATGTGGCTGCAGTGTGACTCAGCCCCTGCCCGCTGCAACATAAATCCTTGTGTTAATGCATAGCCTTGTACAGGGCTTGGCATGTGAAGGTGGATATATATTAATCCAAGGTCTGCACTAATTGGCTCTAACAATCCCAGCCTTGGGCTCCCCGTCACTGCTACCACTCCACTGACCTAATAATTACAATTTATGTGGCAGCAAAAGTGCACAGAATCTGAAGGATTTGTTTTGCTAACTTTAAAGAAAACATTCACAGGTCGTAACAATATGAAAATGTTATTTCCTCTGGTGAACCACATCACAGAAAGCTGGGGACGAAAATCCTATTCAAAGAGATGGTCCCACCAATGCTTTATGCTTTCTCAGTCACAGGCTGTGGGGAGGCAGGGGACAGATGGGCAGGACATCCATGCTGGCTTCCCTATTGGGTCTGCCTTCTGTAGCCAGGGCTATATGCAGGGGGTTTCCAACTGTAGTGGGGAGATAAAAATTGTTATTTAAAACCCAAATTGACTATGGCTGCTTTTGCAAGCAGCATGATTCTTTTATATTACAGGTTAGTAGGGTGGAACTCTTCCTGCTTCCATTTTAACTGAGCACCAAGGCAGCAGATACCCAATACCGTAGAATCTGTAGACACATCTCCAAAGGCGGAATTTATCAAGGTCGGATGCAGAACCTCGTCCACTGCCTGAGAACTCTCTCACCCTCTCCATGAATACAGAAAGTAATTATATCTTTGGAGCACTGTAATCCAGATGTGACCACAGATTATATACCACAGACTGTGCTGTGAATCCCACCTCCTGCTACAGGCTCTCTGGCCTCTACAGCTGGAGGATGGGAGGGCTGAGTCCTGACTCCCACCTGAAAAATCAAGAGGTCAAAGGTGAGCAAGAAGAGTTCCGAACAAGAAGAGTGCTGAGCAAGGGATGTGTTTCCCAAGGATCCAATGTGTGCCTCGTGGAAGAGAGAGCCAGCTCTGGGATATCTTAGGGTCAACAGGGCCACCTATGGGGCCAGAGAGATCTTGATCTCAGCCACAAGGAGTCAGGATAAGACTCCTTTCCTCAGGCTGCCGGAGGTGTCTCTAGCTGCTACACAGAACACAGAAGCACAGGGCTGCTCAAAGGGATGCAGTCAAAGGAACCCACCTGGGAAGCTCTGAAGAGCTTTCCAAATCCCAGCATGAGGGATGCAGTCAGCTCTCCGCACCTGCCAGGCCCAGGAAGCAGGAAGCCAGTTCCCCGCAGAGCCAGCAGGAGTGAGATGGACCCTCCCACCTCCAGCACCTCCAGCATCATCCTGCAAAGGTGGAGAAACTAAGAAAAAGCCACTCATGTCCCCAAACCTGGGCCAAGCTGAGAGAGAGGCAAATACTTGTCACCAAATTGAGGTAAGATCTGGGACTGGACATTCAAATTACTGAACTGGGATTTAAAGTCCCTAAAATTGTCTCTTACCCAAGAACAGAGAGAGAAGCTGCGGGTCTGACAGTTTCACCCAGGGGCAGAGCAAAGTCACCGGCACTAAGTAACCTTGAAAGGGAAATAGGGGACAAACTAAAGCTGCATTTGATCCCAGCCCACCAGTCATGCATTCCACACCCTGGTTATAATATCAGTGTTGATGAAACCTTTGTTCTCCTTGCATTGACTGAGAGCAGAGAGACGTATTCCAGAACCCATTCTCCCCTCTGCCATGGAGGCAGAACTGTAGCTGGGCACAAGGTTGCAGGCCAGGCCACAGCTCAGGCTCTGCATAGCTGCTGGAGCCAGGTGACTAGCCTCTTGTTCATGAGATATGAGTAGTGACCACACATGCAACTTCCTGGGCTGGTCCTGTGGATACCAGTGTGACTCTTGCACACATTGTTTCATTCTCACTGGTAGTTCTCCAGCCAGGGGTGGGGGAGCAGCAGATGGAGGGAACTTGCTTCTCTAAATGATCTCATGGAGTGGAGCTGGACTTCCCATCCATCCACAGATCCATTACAGGAGGGGAAAATATGGTCTGTGTTTTGAGGCATTGCCTGGTGAGTTACTTTTACTTCCTCTTTACCTTATCAACCCTATCACAGGAAAGCTGCAAAACCTGGAGCAAGTGTCTGTTGCACAGTGCATCACTGGACCATTGGATTTGCAAAGGAAAGTCCAGAGATGAGTTTCTGGCTAGGGACCACTGAATAGCTCTACATAATACAATAGGAGTTTTTTCCAGCATCCTTAGAGATGGAAAGTGGTGGTAGGCAAGTGGAAACCAAACACAGTAGGCACCTGGATTTTGAGTAGTTGAGAAGGCTGGAGAGGTTTTTTTCTGAAGAGAAAGAATGCTAATATTCAGTATTAAGTTAGCCACTACTGAAGTTTGCTGTAACTTCTCTCACTATTACCTCAGAATTTTTAATAAAAGCCCACCTCATTGAGCTATTTCATGTGCATTGATTCTTTTGTTTTGTTTATGCTACATTAGGATAATAATTTCATACTTACTAGTTATTGATTTTTAAAGGCACACGAAAGAAAATAGCATAGTGAAGCCCCATGTGCCCATCACCCAGCCTCAGCACTTAGCAACCCATGGCCAATCTTGCTTCATCGCTACACTCATCCATTTTTTTTTCCTCCCAAGACAATTCTGAAGCAAATCCTTCTTGATGGGAGTACTCAACACCACTTATAAAGTAGTCTTGCCAAAAGAAATCCACAAACCATTGAAAGGGTTGATTGGATTCTGTTTTGATTTCTTTTGGCAACACTACTTCATAAGTGGTGTTGGAAACTTCCACAGGGAAACACATAAAATCCAGCCTTCTCATTTCATGACATTGAAACCATTGATGATCATTCAATGTAGCCATTAACTACTTCACTAGGGCTTGCAAAATGGTGGCATTCTAATTGTATCATTCCTTCTGTATCCATTAGCCTCTGTGAAGAGAGACTTTCCCCGGCAAATTATTTGGTTATTTGGTTATTCTGAAGTACAGTTAGTATGATAAACACAGGACTAAAAAATTATTACTTTCCTTTTATTTGCCACCTTTCAAAATCATGCATGGGTTTCCTAGAACCCAAGGGTTACAAATGAGGCATATTATTCTTATCATTATCATTATGAACTCCTTATTTAAACATATTTAATGCATTTGATATCATGTAGTTATTCTTACTGATAGTCAAATTGTCTTACGTTCTACCGGTAGAAGCCATTTTGATATGACTCAGTAATCTTGGAGAGTTTTCTCTCCTAAAAGGGAATAAATTAGGCAGGTCTGTTTCTCACATTTGGGTCAATCTCAGGGCAGAATAATGAAGTAGTTTCAAAAAGCATAGCATAAAGTGATAATTTGGCAAAGAGAGAACCTAGCCAGAAGTAACTAGAAATGAGTAACTAGAAGTAACTAGGAATTTACGAAAACTTTGGTGAAGGCATTTGACTTCCCACATGACATAAGATGGAAGATGAAGCCCATCTTATCTGGATTATACAGGCCAAGATACCCACCTCCGACGTCTGGTTCATGTAGCACAATTGTGGCAGAGGTGCTATTTTCTTCTCCAGGTTTTTTCCATCCATCCTGCTTACCGGGGCCTTTACCCTCCAGGTGTATCCCTCTGGTGTCTTGAACTCAAGTTCCCACCACCTCAAACTCTTTGTCTAGCATCTCCTCCAGAAAGCGTCTAGTACGCTCATTCTCAGTGGAACATACAGGTTAATCCTAACATTTCACATCTTGCTTAATTAGTTAGCTTCCCCTGACAACTCTACTAAGTAGTCAAAATAGCAATAACCCTTCCAGAAAACAAGATGTTCAAAGCAGCCTGGTAAAGTGGTAAAGGTCAGAGTCATTCCTTCCAGATTCTAGTCCAGCACTGCCAATAATTAACTGTGTATCCTGGAAAAGCACTTCCCTTCTTTGGGCCTCAGTTTCTCTAGTATCTAAAGGGATTGGGGTCGTGGTGTCAAAAGTCCTTTTCACTTGAAACGTTTTGTCATGTAGGTGAAAAGACATTGAAAGATAAAAAGCATCATGTTAAGTAAACATGCTTAACTATACAACACTCATTTGAGGCATTATTTTTCTTTAAAGTGTGTTATTGGAAAACTTTGAGAGAATTATTCAGGTAACTAAAACATTAAGGATTTGAATCCACACGCTGTAGACCACCAGAAAGTAACTTTTGCAAAACCCATAGTCTATTAACATGCAAAAGTCTCCTGAGATACAGACTAATTCAATGGGAACATTATAGAATAGCATAAATATGACTTGCCTTGATTACATAATTATTTGCTTCCTATCGCTTAGGTCTTCGTGGTAAAATTTCAGTTCTTTGAGTTGTGTCTTATCATCAGGGATCCAAGCAAAAATGTGATAGTATATTTTCAGAAACTGATTGATAGCAAATGACCATGCATTACCCCCTATTCCCAGGGCTGGCCCAGAAATAGGCGACACCATAAACCATTAAATGAGTATTTATTGCGTTAAACCCATGTTCTCAGCCCTGGATCCCCTGGAGATCAAGAAGAAATGTATCTGATATCAAAGAGTTTACAACCCAGTAGGGGGTAGAAGATAAATGAATACACAAGACATAGCAGCCAACAAAACAATAAGTATTGGACTGAAATCGTAAATTGCATGACACTGCCCTTGAAACATCCTGTCTTCAGAGAAGGAAAGGATCCAGAGAGGGCCTGGGAGCCAAGGCAGGCTCTATGGAGAAGTAAATAAAAGCCAGGACTCTGTTTTATCTTTTCTCAAATAGGAAACACCTACTTTACTGTCATCATATATGATCAGGTGGAAAGGACCAATACTAAGAAAGTGAAAGTTTCCTCAAAACCCTGCACCCAAGAGAAAACACTGTTAGTAGGTCAGGATTGGTACACACCTCCTTGGAAGACTGTTGGCTGCCTACCAACCTATTCACCCCTCTCTTCTAACTTTTGTAACTAACTTTTTATTGGAGGAAAAAATACAAAACATGAGATCTACCCTCTTAACACATTTTTAAGCGTTCATTACAGCATTGCTAACTGTAAACACAATGTTATAAAGGAGATCTCTAGAATTTATTCCTCTTGCACAATGAAATCTTTGTATCCATTGAACAGCAACTCCCCTTTTCCCAGTTCCCCCAACCCCTGGCAACCACCATTCTACATTCTGCCGTGATGACTTTGACTACTCTAGATAATTCATATTAGTGGAATCATGCGGTATTCGTCCTTCTATGAGTGGCTTCTTTCACTTAACACAATGTTGTCAAGGTACATTCATGCAGCATATAACAAGATTTCTTTCTTTTTTGTGGCTGAATAATATTCCATTGTACACCACATTTTCTTTATCCATTTGCCCATCAATGGACATTTCAATTGTTTCTGCAAATTGGATACTGTAAACAAGACTGCAACGAACATGGGAGTGCAGATATCTCTTCAAGATTCTGATTTCAATTATTTTGGATAAATACTGAGAAATAGAATTGCTAGATCCTGCAGTAATTCTATTTTTAATTTTTTGAGGTGCTTCCATACTGCTTTCCATAGTGACTGCACTATTACGTCAATACAGGGCACATGGGATCCAAGTTCTTCACATCCTCACCAACACTTTTTATATTTTGTGACTTTTTCGGTAATAGCCATCCTAATGGGTATGAGGTGGTATCTCATTGTGGTTTTTATTTGCATTTCCCTGATGATTGGTGACGTTGAGCATTTTTTCATATGCTTGTTGGTCATTTGTATGACTTCTTTGGTTAAACATCTATTTGGGCCTTTGGGGCTTGGTTTGTTGGAGTTTCTTTTATATTTGGGATATTAATATCTTATCAGATATATAATTTGCAAATGTTTTCTCCCATTCCATAGGCAGCCTTTTCACACTGATTGTTCTCTTTGTTGTACAAATGCTTTTAGTTCGATCTAGTCTCACTTGTTTATTTTTGCTTCCATCAAAATTTTTTATTTTGGTGTCATATCTAAGAAATTATTGCCAAGACCAATGTCAAGATTTTTCTGCTGGGCGCGGTGGCTCAAGCCTGTAATCCCAGCACTTTGGGAGGCCGAGACGGGCGGATCATGAGGTCAGGAGATCGAGACCATCCTGGCTAACACGGCAAAACCCCGTCTCTACTAAAAAAATACAAAAAACTAGCCGGGCGAGGTGGCGGCGCCTGTAGTCCCAGCTACTCGGGAGGCTGAGGCAGGAGAATGGCGTAAACCCGGGAGGCGGAGCTTGCAGTGAGCTGAGATCCGGCCACTGCACTCCAGCCCGGGCGACAGAGCAAGACTCTGTCTCAAAAAAAAAAAAAAAGATTTTTCCCTATGTTTCCTTCTAGGAGTTTTACAGTTTCAGGTATTACATTTTAAGTCTTTCATCTATATTGAGTTGACTTTTGTGTACGGTGTAAGACAAAGGTGCAATTTCATTCTCTGGCATGTGGATATCCAGTTCTCCTGACACCATTTGTTGAAGAGACTACCCTTTCCCCATTGTGTCCTCTTGGCACCCTTGTCAAAGATCAAGTGACTGTACAGGCATAGGTTTGTTTCTGGGTTCTCTATTCTGTTCCACTGGTTTACAAATCTGGCTTTATGCCAGTATCATATGTTTTGGTTACTGTACCTTTACAGTATGTTTTGAAATCAGGTATGAGGCCTCTAGCTTTGTTCTTTTTTCTCAAAATTGATTTGGCTATTCAATGTCCTTTGTTGTTTCTATAAATTTGGGAATTTTTTTCTATTTTTGTAAAAACTGCCACTGGGACTTTGGTAGGGGTTGCAGTGAATCTCTAGATTGTTTTGGATTGTGCGGACATTTTAATATCCTTAAGTCTTCTAATTCATGAACACAAGCTATATTTCCATTTATTTATGTCTTTCTTAATTTCCTTCTCTTCTTTCTTGTAAGGATGAATTTGATTTTGTTTGAGCATCAAGAGCCCAAAGGATTTCAGAGTTTCCTTTCCAGTCTCAGGGGATAAATACGAGCTAGTATTATTCACCTTGGTAGTTCCATAATTAGTTCTAGAGACTGGTAAGACTCAGGCATCAGATTCAACCCTGGTTAATTAACATAACGGAAGTCGGCTAGGGGCTTTAAGAAGAAGTTTCCCTTCTCAATAAAAGAGAAACACAAGAAGAGATGGTTCTTCCTGACTTTGGACATTGCCATGTAATGAAAGGAAGTCTGAAGGGGTTGCAGCCAACTTACACCCTTTAAGGAAAGTCAAAAGAATGTCTCAGTGGGAAACTTAGAGCCCTGACATTCTTAAGCTGGAAAATTAGCCAACCCTCGAACTAACCAGGCTCTAATCTCCTGCCATGTAACATAATAAACCTCTCTTAATGTTCAAGGCACTTTTGATTAGGTATTTTGTGACTTGCAGCAGCAAACGTAAACCAAACATCTATGTTTTCTATATATGAATATATACAATTATACATAAATGAGCATATACCATACAAGGTGCCTTGCGACCTACCTTGTTTCATTTATCAACATGTCATAAGGGTCTCTCCATATCATAAAGAAAGCCTTCTTCACCATATACATGCATACATTTAAGTCATATATATCTGAAATGGTGCAATAAGGGTGCTAAGAACCAAGGACTCCCATTCCAGTTCAGAGTAAGGTACAGTGAACACACTATGTCAAGTCTCTTCCATTGAATGAAATTATAAAACTTGGAAAGAATGCCTGGAGCAGTTATTTGAGAACTATAAAAGTAGATCACAGCAGGTAAATTAAGAAATACCAGAATTCAAAGTATTATACTGTAAGATTGATGGTAATTTTTCTATTTTACCTCCAGTTTCCCTTGGCCTATACCCAAGGAAGCCCAGAATCCAGAAGTGGGTGTCAGGACGTGGACAGAAAGAGCACCAGCAAAGCCCTCTAGTTCTGGTTTAACACACTGGAAAAAAGTCCTCTAATTCTCAGAGACAGTGGGGGAAATCCCACACTTTTCTTTTCCTTTTTTTTTTTCTTTTTTCATTCTCCATTCTCTTACGTCCTAGCCTTAGGGGAATCTCATGGCAGCAGAGGCTGTGAAAGATGTGGCACCAGGATCCCACAACCACCTAAACTCTCAAACAGGGGAAAGTCTCTCTGTTCAGAAGAGCATGGACAAATCCCCCTTGTTTTTTTGTAATCTCAGTGTTTTTCCACTGCTTGTCCCCAGGAGCAGGGGCAACCACAGCAGAGCAGAGTAACTAAAGCCACAGCTTTCTGGCCAGAGGATGAAAAAGGAGAAGCCCCAGGAACCAGAATGCACCAGAAAGATCTCAGAGAAGAAATGCTCTAGATGGCCCACACTCGAGCTGCACACGCATGGATCTGATCTTCAACAGCAAACCAACGACTTGAGAACTACACTAAGAGGCCACCACCTGCATACTCAACTGGCCATTGAGGAGCAAATGTGTGCAACAGACATGAATAGCACTATAAATGCTTTTAAAATGGACCCGAAATTGAAACCACATTCCACAGAGGACTGGTCAGCACTCGCAGCCTAAACCCAACCAGATCGTTGGCCTATTAAAACAAAATTATCAACTTCTCCATAGGATTTAAATAAGACCCAGAGTTTCATAATATTCAAAACATTCAGGACATAATCTAAAATTGCTCAGCAGTTACAGAACCAGGAAAATCTCAATTAGTATGGAAAAAGACAGACAACAGATGCCAACACCAGATGACACAGATGTTGGAATTATCTGACACAGATTTTAGAAAAAATGTTCCAAGAAGTAATGGTTAACACTCCTGAAATGAAAAGGTATAAAGTCTCAGCAGAGAAATCCAAGATAGAAAAAACAACCAAATGGAAATTTTTATATCAGAAAAATACAATAACCAAAATAAAGAATTCACAGGATAGGCTAAAAACAAAATAGAAATGGCAGGAAAAAAATCAGTGGATTGAAGAAAGGTAAATTTTACCAAATGATCAAATATTAGTGTTATCAAAGTCTCAGAAGGAAAAAATAAGTGGTTCTGAACAATTTTTTGAAGAAATAATGGTTTAAAACTTTCTAAATTTGGCAAAATATGAACCTACAGATCCAAGAAGCTCAGCAAAGTCAAATAATTCATATCTAGATACATCATCACCAACTTCTAAAATCTAAACACACAAAAAATGTGAAAGCATCTAGAGAAAAATGATACATTAGTTACAGGGAAACAACAATTCAAATGACTGCAAGTTTCTCATCAGAACACGCGAAAACCACAAGAGTAGCAAACTGTTTTTCAACTCCTAAACTAAAAGAACTGTCAAGTCAGAATTCCTTCTTCAGTTAAAAAAAGATTCTTTAAAAATGAAGGTGAAATAGGTAGATCCTCAGATACTCAGATGAAAGGTGTTATTGGTTGAATGTATATGTCCCTCCAAAACTCATATATTGGAACTTAACCCCCAAGGAGGTGATAGTATTAAAGGTGAGGCCCTTGGGAGGTGATAAGGCCATGAGGGCTCCACCCTCACAGGTGGAATTAGTGTCCTTATATCAGAGGCTTCAGAGAGCTGCCTCCCAACTTCTGTCCCTTCCACCATATGAAGACACAGCATTCCTCCACTTCTGGAGAATGCAGCAAAAAAAAAAAGCACCATCTTGGAAGCAGAGAGCAGCCCTCATCAGATATCAAACCTGCCAGCACCTTGATCTTGGACTTCCCAGCCTCCAGAACTGTGAGAAATAAATTTCTGTTATTTATAAATTACCCTATCTCAGGTATTTTGTTTTAGCAGCCTGAACAAATTAAGACAAAGGGAAACTAAGATAATTAGTTGCCAAAAGACCTTCACTAAAAGAATTACTGAAGGAAATTCTTCACACAGAAGGGAAATTATATCAGAAGTAAACCTGGGAGCAGGCACAGTGGCTTACACCTGTAATTCTAGCACTTTGGGAGACCAAGGCAGGAGGATTGCTTGAGTTCAGGAGTTTGAGACCAACTGGGCAACATAGTGAGACCAGTCTCTACAAAAAAAATTTTTTAAAATTAATTGGGCATGGTAGCTCACACCTGTAGTCCCAGTTATTTGGGAGGCTTAGGTGGGACCACGGATTGCTTGAGCCCAGGAGTTCCAGGCTGCAGTGAGCTGTGATTGTACCACTCCAGCCTGACCCAGTCTCAATAAATAAATAAATAAATAAATAGAAGTACACTTGCAGCACCAGAAAATAAAGGAAAAATAGTAAATATCTGGGTAAATATATGTACTAGTCCATTTTCACACTGCTGATAAAGACATACCCAAGACTGGGCGATTTTCAAAGGAAAGAGTTTTAATTGGCCTTACAGTTCCATGTGACTGGGAAAGTCTCACAATCATGGCAGAAGGCAAGGAGGAGCAAGTCACGTCTTACATGGATGGCAGCAGACAGAGAGGCTGTGCAGGGAGACTCCCATTTTTCAGAACCATCAGATCTCATGAGATCTATCACGAGATCATAAGATTCACTATCTAGAGAAGAACACAGGGAAGACCTGCTCCTGTGATTCAATTACCTCCCACCAGGTCCCTCCCACAACGAATGGGAATTCAAGATGAGATTTCAGTGGGGACACAACCAAACCATATCAACAGAGTAGACTATTTTTCCCTCTTGAGTTTTAAAAATATGTTTGAAGGTTGAAATAAAAATTATAGTATTAGCTGATGGATTTTCAATGTAAGTAGATGCAATACATAGCACTATTACAGCACAAAGGGAGTATAAACAGAGTTGTATGGTGATAAGATTAGTGATTTTACATGATTGTAAAACATAGTAAACATTAATTCTAAGTAATCAACCTAATCAGCAGTCAATATAAAGAAATCAGAATTACTTTTCAGAGTAAATCTTAAATGTGAAAAGCTAAGGATATATATATATATTGTAAACCCTACAGCAAGCACTAAAATAAATAAACGTATTTATGTATTTATATTTTGGAATATTAAAAAGTATTCAATTAACCCAAAGAAGGCAGGAAAGAGCATATAGAGGAACAGAAAATAGAGGAAACAAACAGAAAACAAATCAAATGATACAGCTAAATCCAAACATATCAATAATTACATTAAATTAAATGGTCTTAGCTAGGAATTAGCAAACTGACTTCAAATATAATGATACAGGTTAAAAGTAGAACAATAGAAAAAAGATACTTCATGCAAAAACCAATAAAAGGAAAGTTGGGACTGGGCACAGTGGCTCACGCCTGTAATCCTAGCAGTTTGGTAGGCCGAAGCGGGCAGATAACTTGAGGTCAGGAGTTCGAGACCAGCCTAAACAACACAGTGAAATCCCATCTCTACTAAAAATACAAAAATTAGCCAGGCGTGGTGACGCATGCCTGTAATCCCAGCTACTCAGAGGCTGAGGCAGAAGAATTGCTTGAACGTGGGAGGCAGACGTTGCAGTGAGCCGAGATCACACCAGTGCCCTCCAGCCTGGGC
>NW_012115155.1:4199890-4201763 GCF_000951035.1 Colobus angolensis palliatus | reverse complement strand
AAGGAAGGAAAGTTGAAATGCCTACATCATCAAAACATACTTCAGAGCACAGAAAATTTTCATAAATAAATATCATTATATAATGATTAAAGTTCCAATTCATCAAGAAGACGTAAGTATTCTAAATGAATAAGCTCCTAACAACAGAACTTCAAAATACATGAAGCAAAAACTGACAGAACTAAAAAGAGAAACAAACAAATCCACAACTAAAGTTGAAGTCATATTGGTTTCTACTCCTGCATAACAAATCATCACAAATTCACAGGCTGAAAACACAGCACATTAATCATTGCACAGCTTCTGTGGGTGGGGTCTGTGTATGACTTATCTGGATCTTCTGCTTACAGTCTTACAAGGTTGCAATCAAGGTGTTGGCCAGCGCTGTGTTCTCATCTGGAAATCTGACTATGGAAGCTTCTGCTATTAAACTCCCTCAGGTTGTTGGCAGGTATCATTTCCCTATGGCTGTAGGGCTGGGAGCCCTAGATTCTTGCTGCTTGTCAGCTGGATACTTCCCTCAACTCCTGGAAACTACCTTGTTTCTGGCCACATGGGCCTCTCAACACAACTATTTACTCCCTCAAGGTCAGCAAAAGAAACTCCTGAAGCATATCTTCTTGGAAGATGAACTCATATAATGTAACATAATCCCAGAAGTTACATTTATCACCTTTGCCATATCCTGGTGGTTAGAAGTAAATCATAGGTCCCACTCATACTCAAGGGGAGAGGATTATACAAGAGTGTGAACAGTACACAGGGATCATTGGGTACCATCCTAGTGTCTGTCCTTTACAGAATCCTCAGTACTCTTTTTTTCTCAATAATCAATACAAGTAATACATAGATAATCATCAAATATATAGAACTAAACAATAGCTTTAACCAATTGGATCCAATTGCTATAAGTAGAACATTTAATCCAAAAGCAACAGAATATACATTGTCCTCAAATACACTAATACATATCATATGTATTAGTCATAAAACAAATTTTAACAAATTTAAAGAATTAAAATCATACAGGCTGAGAGTGGTGGCTCATGCCTGTAATCCCAGCACTTTGGGAGGCCAAGGTGGGAGGAGCACGAGGTCAAGAGATAGAGACCATTCTGGCTAACATGGTGAAATCCCGTCTCTACTAAAAACACAAAAATTAGCCAGGTATGGTGGTGCGCCTGTAGTCCCAGCTACTCAGGAGACTGAGGCAGGAGAATCGCTTGAACCTGGGAGGCGGAGGTCGCAGTGAGCAGAGATTGTGCCACGGCACTCCACCCTGGTGACAGAGCAAGACTCCATCTCAAAAAACACAAAAGTAAAAATCATACATAGAATGCTGTCTGATCATAATGGAATTAAACCAGAAACAATAACAGATAACTGAAAAAGTCTTCAAACATTTGGAAATTGAAAATCACACATCTGAATCGTCCATGGGTTAAAGAGGAAGTCATAAGGTAAATTAGAAAATCTTTTGAACTGAATGGAAATGCAGATCTGAATTCTCAAATTTTGTCAGATGCAGCTGAAGCAATACTTATGGGTAGAGTATTGTATGCTTCCATTAAAAGGGAAGAAATGCCTCAAATTAATCATCTAAGCGTCCACTTTTAAAAACTAGAAAAAGAAGAACAAAACACAGCCTAAGCATGTGAAGGACAGAAATAATAAAGATAAGAGCAGAAAACAATGAAATTGAAAACAGAAAAAAAGATAGAAAAAAACTATAAAAATAAAAGCTAATTTTTTGAAAAGATCAAAAATGGGTAAACCTCTAGTAAGAAAAAGAAGAAGAGAAAAAAGATACATATTACTAGTATAAGGATTGAAAAAGGGAATATCACTACAGACGCCACAGAAATTAAAAATA
>NW_012115155.1:4186414-4199565 GCF_000951035.1 Colobus angolensis palliatus | reverse complement strand
TAAAGCAATATCATAAACAGTTCTGTGCAGGAAAATTTGACAATGGAAATGAACCAACTCTTTGAAAACCAAAATAAATATATTCATTTAAAATAAAACAGATAACCTGTGTAGTCCTATAACTATTAAATATATTAAATTCATACTTTAAAACCTCCTGGAAAAGAAATCTCCAGGCCAGATGGCTTCACTGAAAATTCTACCAAACATTTAAAGAAGAAATAACACTAATCTCTTCTAGCATAGAGTTTGACTCATTTTATAGTCCAGCATTAGCCTAGTTACAAAGCCAAAAGCAGTACAAGAAAATAAAGTAACAGACCAGTATCTCTCATAAACACAGATGCAAAAATCTACAGCAAAATTTTAGCAAGTTGAATCTAACAATATACAAAAAGAATACTAATTATGGCCAAGTGGGGTTTATTCCAGGAGCACAAGACTGATTCAATATTCAAAAGTCAATCAATCAATATAATATACCACATTAACAATCTAAAAAAGAAAAACTTCATAAGCATATAAATTGATACATAAAAGGCATTTGCCAAAATTTAATATCCAGTTATTACAAAAACTCTCAACTCACTAGGAATAAAAGTGAACTCTACCTCAAATTAATAAAAGGCATCCACAACAAACCTACAGTAAATGTAATACGTAACGGTAAAAGACAGGATGCTTCCATCCTAAAATTGAGAACAAGGTAAAAATGTCCACTGTCTTCACTTTCATTCAAAATTGTACTAGAAGTTAAAGCCAGAATACTAAGATGATTGAGGGGAAAGGTATACAGATTAAAAAAGAAGAAACAAAACTAGCCATTTTCACATACGACATGAGTGTTCACACAGAAAATTCCAAGGAATCAAAAAAAGTAGGGGTAGGGTCTAAGGGTTATCAATGAGGCTAATAGTGAGTTAGGACTAAGGAAAATAAGTGAGTTTAGCAAGGTCACAGGATAAAAGGTCAACATTTTAAAATTAATTATATGCCTGAAAACAAAAAATAAAAATAACACCATTTACAACAACTCCAAGAAAATAAAATATTTGGGAATATATCTAACAAAAATTTACAGGACTTACAAACTGAAAACTACAAAACACTGATGAAATAAATTAAATAGAACGTAAATAAACGGAAAGACATACCAATGTTCATGAACTGGAAGGCTCAGTGTAGTAAAGATGTCAATTCTTCCCAAATTATCTATTAACTTAATGCAATTTCCGTAAAACTCCAAGCCCGATATTTTACAATACAAACTGATTCTAAAATGTATATGAAAAGCCAAAGAAACTAAAATAGTCAAAATAATTTTGAAAAACAATAAACTTTCAAGACTCAAGCTCCCCAATTTCAAGACCTATTATAAAACTACAATATCGAGACAGCATGGTATTAGTGAAGAAATAGACATATGAGTCAATGAAACAAAATGAAGAGTTCAGAAATAGACCCACACAAATCTGGTAAGTTGACGATAGTGCAAAGACAATTCATTGGAGGAAGAAAGAATAATTTTTAAAAAAATAATACCGGAATGAGTGGGCATTCATATGCAAATGAACCTTGACTTGAATCTCACACCCTACATAAAAATTAACGGCCGGGCGCGGTGGCTCAAGCCTGTAATCCCAGCACTTTGGGAGGCCGAGACGGGCGGATCACGAGGTCAGGAGATCAAGACCATCCTGGCTAACACGGTGAAACCCCGTCTCTACTAAAAAATACAAAAAAAACTAGCCGGGCGAGGTGGCGGGCGCCTGTAGTCCCAGCTACTCGGGAGGCTGAGGCAGGAGAATGGCGTGAACCCCGGAGGCGGAGCTTGCAGTGAGCTGAGATCCGGCCACTGCACTCCAGCCCGGGCGACAGAGCAAGACTCCGTCTCAAAAAAAACAAAAAAAAAAAAATTAACTAAAAATAGATTATAAATATAAACTATAAAACTTTAAATAAACACACACACACGAGAAAATCTTCATGACGTGGTAATGTCCCCACCCAAATCTCATCTCTAATTGTAATACCTACATATTGAGGAAGGGACCCGATGGGAGGTGACTGCGTCATGGGGGCGGTTCCCCCACACTGTTCTCATGATAGTGAGTGAGTTCTCATGAGATCTCGATGGTTTTATAAGTGTTTAGCTGTTCCTCCCTTGCTCGCGCGCGCTCTCTCTCTCTCTCTCCCTCTCTCTCTGTCTCTCTCTGCACCTTGTGAAGAAAACGCTTGCTTTCCTTTGTCATCTGCCATGATTGTAACTTTCCTGAGGCCACCCCAGCAATGCAGAACTGTGGGTTAATTAAACCTTCTTTCACTATAGATTATCCAGTCTCGTATGTCTTTATAGGAGTGTGAAAATGGACTAATACAGCTGGGATTAGGCAAAGTATTCTGAGACATGACACCAAAAGTACTGTTCATAGAAGAAGTGGTTGATAAATTGAACTTCATCAAAACTAAGAACTTCTCTATTCTTTGAAAAAGATTGTTAAAAGAACAAAAAAAAAGCAAAAAACTGAGAGAAAATATTTGCAAAGCATGTAGCTGATAAAGACTTGTATCCAGAATACATAAAGAACTCTCAATTCTGAATAAGAAAACAAACCAGCCACAAATGGGCAAAAGATTTATACAGTCACCTTAGCCAAGATGTACCAGTGGAAAATAAGCACATAAAAATATGCCCATTATCATTCATCCTTACGGAACTATAAATTAAAATAATGAGATATCACTACACACCTGTTAAAATAGCTTCTTGTTGTTGTTGCTCAGTGGAAAATTCCAAGTGCTGACAAGGATGCAGAGCAAATGGAACTCCTACACACAGCTGATGCAAATGCAAAATTATATGCTTTAGAATATATGATATGGCAGTTTCTTACAATGTTAAACATCTCATACAAACCAGAAATCCCACTTCTAGCTATTTACACAAGGGAAATTAAAACCTATGTCTGTACAAGCATCTGTACATGAACATTTATGGCAACTTTTCCATAATCACCCAAAACTGAAAGCAACCCAAAGTTTCCTCAACTGATTAATAAACAAACCATGCTACAACCTTACCATGGAACACTACACAGCAACGAAAAAGGAGCAAACCACTGACACACACAACATGGGTGAATGCCAGATGCATTACGCTAAGTGAATGATGTCAGACTCAGAAGGATACATCCTGTATAATTCCATTTATATGACATTTTTGCAAGGTCAAAAATATAGGAACATCAAATAGATCAGTGTTTGTTGGGAGCTGGAAGAACTTCAGGGACTACCAAAGTATTCCTTATCCTGACTGTGGTTATACAACTATGCAGTGTTTTTTGTTTGTTTGTTTTTGTTTTTATTTTTGTTTTAATTCTCAGAACTATATACTAAACAGGGTGGATTATACTGAAGTTTTTAAATGGAAGGGTGTGGTGTGTGGCATTGTGTATCAATCCTTTTTCTATTCCTTCACCAGGCACGTGCTGAGCCCTTACCCTGCACCAGATGTATGAATTCCCCAGTTCTTGGCACCCAAGATGGCACCTCCCTGTAGACCACAGATAGCTGGGGCACCCAAAGCAGCATGCATTTGGCAGCTGCCTCGCCTCTTGGCCTGATACAACAGAGTTTCATCACTCAGTTTCCAAGAACGTGTTTACTTACAACCCACCAGGAGAGCAAAATGAGAGCTCTCCAAAGCAATTTTCTCCTCTGGTTTTAAGAACAATTTTGCAATGCCTTTATAGAGCCAGCATGAAACTAAGAATGCATACAATCTCAGTAATGGAAAAGCAGAGTGGGTGAGGCCACACCACCCTGAGACTCTCCTCCAAGGATCACTTTGGGTCAGGTCCACCCTGAGCCTATTGCCTCTCTTCCTGCTCTCAACAGAAGCTTGATAAGCACCTCAGACCAGTGCTGGAAAGCAGGCCTGTATTTTCTCTAGCATGGAGTGATTTCTACCCAGGGACTTCCCTGACACTGTTTGTCAAACAAATTAGTTTGTCAAGCAAATTAAAAGTAGCTGCTAAAAATGTGACCCTGAGCTGTTATATTCTTGTTACTCTGATCAACCCCACCCCTGCGTCCTGAAATTTATTTAAGGGCAGCCACCTTCTCCATGGCTCCCCAGTGCCTAGGCCAGTTCTTAGCACACATTAGGTGCTAATATATGGAATCAGTGAGTGAGTGAATGAGCAAACATAAAGCCATTCAAAATTCATTTATTAAAAAGTATATCTATTAAAGAATTGAATCTACTTGTTGAATGCCTCTCCTCAGTGTCATTGTGACTGAAGAAACAATGACAGCAGTATACTCTTCTGATTGACAGGACACTTTTGTGGGGGGCATGGGATGGACCATCTTTCATGTTTGCTTGGCTCAGGAACTTTCCACGTGTACAGACAGCTTGACAGATCAGGAAGGCCTCCAAAAGCCTTTCCACGTACATAGCTGTCAGTGTGACTCCAATACCTACTGGAGCAACCCAAACTCTCAACATCTAGGTAAAAGTGAATAAAATCCCTATTTTCAGTGTGTGGAGCCTTCACCAGGATTTTGCAGAATCCCGAGGGACTTCCACGGGCATGGCCCAGGCAGATTCTGGGCTTTCTTCCACTCACGCCTCCTCTATTCTGTGCCACATCAACTGGTCCAGATGTGAACTGAGGCTTTCCCTAGTTCGTTCTCTCTCTCTCTCTCTCTCTCTTCTCTCTCTCTCTCTCACACACACACACACAGCACATAACACAAAACTTTCATATGAAACTTTGGCAAGTAAACTTCACTGAAGACAAGGGGAGAGATATCCACGGGGCCGGCTCCCACAGCATGCAGCCCAGTCAACTCCAAATCAGGTGTCAGGCATTCCTGCTCCCTCTCGGTGACCCGCGCCCAGAGGTCGTTGTCCGGACAGCCCCCGCACTGGCTGGAACTCCAGGATTCCCCATCTTGCCTGTGACTCCCTCCTCTTCCTCCGGCCTCCTTCCTCACCTCTCCTCTTTCGAAGGACATAAAACAAATCGTCCTCACTGTCTCATTAAAAGCAGTTTAGCGTCCTTTTTGTGACCTGAGATCCCTCTAGCACCCGTGCCCTCAGGGTCTCGCCCTCTTTCTCAGTGGTGTTTCAAGACTTTTCCCAAAGACAGCTCCTCCCCAGGAGGGACCCAGAGCCTGACAACACCAGTGGCCCTGCCCTAGGACAGGGCACAGCAAGAGCCAGGGTGCTCTGGCCTGGCTCCGTCACCACCCCCTCCACATCAGCGACACTCCTGGCAGAAAAGAGCACAGGACAAGGCCACACTTTCCTTGTCCCCCCTTTCATTATGTGTCCGAGTAGTTGGACCTAATCCATTAGGGTCCTGGTCCCTCCCTGGTGCAGGACTCATTAAGCCATCGCTTCACACCTGCTATGCACGTCGGGTCCCAGAGCCCTCCCTCTCCCCCTGGCTGTCAGTACCTCAGACTTCAAGCGCCGCCCCCCGGAAGTACGTGGCACCCCCTTTGACCTTCCAGGACCTCACTGCTCCCTCCCAGGACTCAGGTAGCAGAGTCCAAAGGGAGGCTGCTGTAGAATGGCAGGTAAGGACGCCTGGGGCTAAGCGGACAAGCCATCTCTTCCTGGGTGACAGGAGGCGTAGCTGCAGACCCTGCGGAGTGGGACACTGCACGCTGGCCTCTGAGACCGGACTGCTGGGCCACTGGCCGTGGACCCTTTCGGAGCAGAGCGCACCCTATAGGCACTTCATTTCTGTTTGTAGGAAACGTCGTCCTAAGAGACAGACTTTGTTAGCTCACGATGCTTTACTGCCATCTGCTGGAAGCGTATTGTAATAACTACACAAACCTACCGAGTGAATGGGGCCTGCCTTGGTGTGGATCCAGTGGGCGGTGTTTGTTCCCCACAACAGACTGACCACCTGCCCTTGGCCCGGCTCCAGTCCCCGGGCACCAAGACACCAGGAGAGGCCGGGTGTGCACGGTAGTGCATCTGGGCATGGGCGCAGCAAAGCCACATGTCCCTTCACCATGCAGCCAGCCCATGCTGAGCCCAAGAATCACATGAGGGAGCAGTCTCATGATACGCTCAGCCTTTGCAGCAAAATGTCCAGAAAAAATGAATTTCAAGTAAGTTAAGTCCCAAAGTAGGCAGTAATACTATGCCCTGGAGAGAAGTCAGACCAAGGTCGGTGTACTGACCTTGTCTTTTGTTTTCTGTATTCTTGATGCTTTGACACCGGGGCCCTTGCTGACTCTGGAGGGACTTCTCCTTCCAGAGTCAGCCAGTTCTAAAACCTGCGTGGCCCCCTGGTCTGGGGTGCCCCCTCCTCTTGGGAACTGTGAATAACAGTCTTTTCAATAGCAATAGGATCTGTTGGCCTTGCTGTACCCCGAAGTTTCTGCTAAGACTCTATACTTTAACACAGTGCATAATCAACATACTAAATAATGCCTGTTTTCAGAAGGAACTTATGTGGACTCCAACTACCATGGCTCTGTCTTTGCTCCAAATCCTAGTAGGACCCTGCTACCTGCCCCACCTGTACCCACCCAACCCCTGGTTTGCCCAGAGCCACACACTCCTCCTATGATGCATGTGACTTGCTGTGGTCTGGTCTTATTTCTTTCTGGTTTTTAGCTGCACTATCTGCCTAGTTTGCATTAAACAAACATTCAAAACTGAATCTCTTATTTTAAAAAGACAACTTTTTACACTCGACCTGATGAGCCTTTCCCCTTAGGGGTGGCAAAGAGTACCTAGGACTCCCAGCTCAGGGTCTGGAAGGGGACCCACCTAGCTTTTATCCCAGCTCTACTACTCAGTAGCTGTGTGGCATCAGAAAAATTAGGGAGGTGATATGGAGAGTTAACAACAAGAGCTCTGGAGCTCATTGGTCTGCATGTAGATCCTAGATCTTCTCCTTACCAGCTGGGTAATAACTCAGCAAGGTTCTTAACCTCCCTTAGCCTCAGTTTCCTCACCTGTAATATGGGGACGATAATCATAAAACCCACTTCATAAGTTTAAAGAGGTTAATATTCATACAGTGCAGACCCTGGTGCAAATTTGTTTAAATTTCTTATAGAAGCTGGATATTAGACCTTTGTCAGGTGCATAGTTTGCAAAAATTTTCTCCCATTCTGTAGGTTGTCTGCTTACTCTGTTGATAGTTTATTTTGCTAAGCAGGAGCTCTTTAGTTTAGTTAGATCCCATTTGTCAATTTTTGATTTTGTTGCAATTGCTTTTCGTGCCTTCATTATGAAATCTTTGCCCGTGCCTATGTCCTGAGTGGTATTGCCTAGGTTGTCTTCCAGGGTTGTTATGGTTTTGGGTTTTACATTTAAGTCTTCAATCCCTCTTGAGTTGATTTTTGTATATGCAACACCGTATTTTCTTAGACGATGACAGTGAATGCTCTTTAGACACTTGCTAGTTTGCCACAGTCCCTGCTGCTCCCCAATATCTCAAATTCATTCATGTATTTTACCTGTCTGGTCACTGCAGCCTTAGAGTTTCTGACCCTTACAAGTTGACTGGAGTCCAGGAAAACAATGACTTTCTATTCCAGCAGGTTGGCTTTTTACTGTGCCTTCCTGTGCATATTTTATCATTAAAGTCATCCATTTTTCCTGGAAGCACCAATGATGGGTTTGAGGAAAGTTACAGGAAAATCTGAGGAGTTAATCTTCTTTTTCGCCCCTTTTCAGAAAGACACAGTGGCCAGGAAGCATTCTGTCACTTTGAAGTAGTAGTAAAAAGAGGAGCCTGACCACAGGGTCCTTGAAGCTCTGAGCAGTTCCTCCAAAGGCCCCAGGTGAGATGCAGCTGCTGGCGGGGAGCCATAACTTTCCCAGAGCCCAGTGCCCAGAGGCTGAGAGCCGGGGAAGCCCAGTGTAGGCTCAGCTCCCACAGGGGATGCCACATCTGGGATCACAAAAGTATCAGCAGTTCATCAAACATAATCACCACAGATTGTATCCATGGAGGCTGGATGGAATTAGGAAGCTGCAGGATAAAGTGGATGCATTTCTGATTAGAATTTCTTAGCCCTGAGCTACTGAGGATAACGAAAGTCACACTGAGAGAGGAGCAGAAAAAGGAAAGAGGAGAGAGAAGGAAGGCAGACACCAGTTTGGCCCCCATCCTAATCTCTAAGTGGAAGGAGCACAAAGATCCCTCTGTAGTTCATTTTCCCTTGGGCTCCTGCAACCTCATCTCTCTTCGAGGACTGGCTGCACCACAGGGGCCCCGGGCCCTCACCTCACTCCCACTCGGGAATGTCTGGGGTACACCCCCTAGCTATTTCTCACATACTCCCTGGGTGAGATTTCAGAAGCCCTGCACTAGAGAAAGACAAACAGTAGTAATAAAGACTGCCTTTCACAAGTCTTTCTTTGATGTTTTTAAAGGAGTTTTTAAAAGCTCTTTTAAAAAAACACACACATTTTGGCATAAAGATCACTAAGGGGCCCTCAAGATTGCAGTTACCTATCATTGATTCTGCAGTGTGGGGAAAGGTGGGAAGGAGTGAGCTAATAGCGGATTTTGCACAAGCACAAGGGAGGTACATGGCTCTTCATAGGACACACGCCCTATTTTGCATCCTACCCTATGCTCTGCACGGGACATGCAAAGATGAAAAAAGTAAGCCGCTGTGCACTTGGGACAAAAGACAAGAAATGAAGGACTCGGGCACCATTTGTGCTCAAAGGAGGGGTGCCACTGAACCTGGAGGCTAATCTGATTAAGTCACCAAACAACCTTCCTGCCTGCTTTTAATGGCTTATTGCTAGTCGATCTTAAAACTCCCACTAGCTTCCTTATAGATACCATCTCTGCCTGGGTGTCACGATAGTAACAGTTGCTTCAGGTTGTTTTTTGGGAACTAGGGGTCAGCTCTTGTTTAGTTCAAGCCAGTTGGGACCACCAACTCTTCAACTGGGCCTGCATAGGTACCTGGAGAGGCGTCTATGTCAGAGGGCCAAAAGTTCCACCCTCCAATCATGATAACACATTTATTTTCTGCACTTATGTCCTATGAAGAGCCAGGCAGCTCCATTATGCTTGTGCAAAAACCCCTATTACCTCACCTCTCCTTCCCACCAACCACCTTTCCCCATACTTCAGACAACCACAGTTTCTCTCCCATAATTACCCCCACACCCAGTTTTCAGGGAGGTGGAATTGAGATTTGTTCTACTGTCTCCTCACTTGGCAACCTTGAGAATAAAATCTTTTCTCTTTCGAAAAAAAAAAAAACAAATCATCACCAAAGTGATTGGCTTGTTTCATGTAGGCGGAAATGAACTTGGTTGCTAACACAAGGGAGCTGAGGGGAGGGTGGCAAAGGCAACTAACTGGGAGAAACCAGGGAAGGCTTCATGGAGGAAGTGACATTGACATGGGAAAGTGAGGAAGACTTTCCATGGGGGCACCACCAAGTGTCAAAGAGTCCTCTGCAATGGTGGAGGCAGACAGTTAACCACCAAATCTACCCTGGCTGTCTCCCAGTTACAGCCTTGTCACTGGGCATAAGTCAGCACAGGTGAGCGCCGCACTTCCCAGCCTCCCTCTGATAGAAGTTCAGGTCACAGGATGGAAACAGAACCGATGTGTGCAACGTCCAGGTCATCTCCAATTTGAAAGGTGAGCCCTTTCAGGAAGGATTTTAACCAAGGAAGCAGCATGATGCATTTGGTGTTTTTGGAAGTCCCCTAGGACGGCCGGGGCTGAGGGTGAGTAGCCAGGAGGGGAGAAAAGAGCCAGAGAAATTTACTAGAAGGTAAATCTGCTTCCACTGTCTAGACAAAAGCAGATGCTTGTCCTGAACTCCGCTAGTGAAGGAGCAGCAGGGAGGAGCAGGACCCCCGTGACAGATCTTGAGTGCGAGACTGAGGAAGGGCATGAGTCTGACTCAGTCACCCAACCTCAGTCTCAAAATACAACTTCCTTTCTCATGTTCGCTCCAGCAGTCCATCCTCAAATGCACAGGTGCAGCCCTATGTGAGACCCACCCACACACCCACAGTCAGGACGGCTCTCTTGCTGATGCCACACACCCCAAGACCCATGTGCCACCATCCTGAACATCCCCCAGGAAAGGACTCCATGGATGTCCAGAAACTGTCCTGAATTCCCTGGGGGAACCTTACCAGGCACATCCAACCCTTCAGAGTCACAGGCAAACCTACAAAGGCACCCCTCTGGGTGCCTCGGCTGTAGGGGAAGGACAGAATGTCTCCAAGCAATTGAAAACAGTTAAAGGCAAGAGGATTATAAAAGAAAACGCTAGATTTGGCCTCAAAATGGTGAGTGAGAGCACGCAGGCACATTTGGCTAGCAAGGATAGGAAAGGGTTGGAAAAGGAGTCCCGCACACATTCGCCTGTTAATCTTCATCCACCTCCTGACGCCTCCACGGGGAGAATTTCTCTCAACCGGAAATAAATAACTCAGGGATCAAGGATATAATCGGAGCTCTTGATCCAGAGTGTGACCTTCCACTTTTCTCTATTTATTTTTTAGATTAATCAGAGTCTTTACTGGGCTCATGTCAATAAACAACAGGCTTTTTCAATATATACCACCTGCACATCCAATATATCCAAGAAAATAAAAACATATCCACAGGGATTAGTAGCCATGAATCACCAGGAGCCAAAGCAAAGTGCTGTAGATTTTAATAGCCCCAACTATCTGTCTCCTCTAAATGGAAAAGAGGTCAGCCCAGCCAGCCCCTGCTCAGGAAAAGGAAATGTGATATACCTGGCCATATTTTTGACAAAACATTTGCTTGAAGAATAGCTGTGTTCTGATGGCTGCGTCATGCACAAAAACAGGACTTGAAGCTGAAACGTAAGGCTATCTTCGATAAAAAAGAAAGACAAGGGAAAAAGAGAGCAGGAAGAAAGATGGAGACAGCAGGAAGGAAGGGAGGAAAGGAGAGAAAGATGAGAAGAAAATCCCAGCAGAGAGCCCTTGCTCTTCCCCGTAGGGTGGTTTGGAAAGGCTACCACAGTTGCAGGGCGTTGAGCAACCTGCTTGCCTCTTCCAGGACTCAGTTTCTTCAGCTGCAACCCAGTGGAGGAGGCAGGCAAGCGTGTGCCTAGACTTGACAAATGACAGCAGCGGCTTTGCAAACCAATAAGGAAAAGACAGATTGTTCAATAAATGGTGCTGGGACATTTGATAACTTAATGGAAAAGAATAAAAGCAGATTCTTGTCTCTAACAGCCCACAGAATAACCCCAGAAGAATTAAAGACTGTTAACAAAAGACCATGAGATCTGCAGAGAGAATAGAGAGCTTTCCTTCCTGAGCACAAGCTGAAGATTAGGGAGGCTCAGCCTTCAGTACGAGTGAAAGTGTGCTCGCTGAAGAGCAAAGGGAGAGAATGTTCTTGCCCGGGTTCTCAATCAGGTCCGTTTATTCTAAAAAGCATTCAAACTTGTTCCGTTCAGCTGGAACCAAACATTCGAGCTCTGATTGGGTAGTTTCCAAGCTAAAAGCAGAAGTTTCTTTCAAACAACTGGATTGGAGTGGAGAAGAGAATGTTCTGGAAGCAGTTTATCTTGGCTCTGGTTATAGGAACTGTTCTGGCTCAGAAATATAAAGCAAAACGTTTGTCAGGAGCTGGGTTTTCTGAGAACCGAGGACACGTGACCATTCTTTATTAGTCCGCATCACTGCCTGGTTCTGCTTTTAAATTGGAAGCATCTCTATTATTCACAGGGAGCCTGTCTCTATTAATCACAGAGAACTTGGGGTCTTATTTTAGTTTTATTTCACAAGGCCTAAATGGAGAAAAGCAAATTTTAAACTTTTAGGGGAAAAATAGGCTACCTTTTTAACTCCTACGTAGAGAAGCCTTTGTAAAGAAATCACAAAAAGCATAACCCACATAGGAGAATTTTGGTAAACTTGACACATGAAACTTTTTAAACTTTCTTGTAACAAAAAACATCATAAACAGCATCAAAAAACAAAGGCACTAACTGAGGGAAAAAATAATTTTTGGAAGAAAACACAATTAAAATAAAAAGTAGGCAAAAACGAGAAATACAGATAAGGCCCAGAAGAGGAAAGAAAATGGCCAGGAAAGATATCAACCTCACAAGAAATCGGGAAAACTTCAGTTCAAACCACAACGAGACACCATTTAACAGCAAAGAGAGTGAGAAAATCCTTGATAATTCTAAGTGTTGGTGAGAATGTGGAGAAGCAGAAACTCACCTAAAAAGTAGCTGTTGTACCCTGAGAAGCTGATACCAGAAAGCAATTCCCTTCCTAGGAATATTCAGTAGAGAAGCTCTCACTAATGCACACAACAAGATGTCTGAACATAATGTTCCCAGATGTTTGGCTTATAATAACCAAGATGCCACAAACATCCTAAAGGTCCAGCACCAGGAGAATGGCTAAATGGCTTGAGGTATACCTCATCTGTATTTAATTCATACATGGACAGCTATTCATATATGGAAATCCCAACAACAGGGCTGAAGGGACAAAACAAGGTGCAGAGGATATGGCTAGCGTGATACATGATACCATTCGTGCAACACTGCAAGCTGCAAAGTGATAGTATGTGTTGTCTGTTATACATAGATACTAGTGCGTGTAAGACACACATGGCAGGTAAGCACCAAGTTCAGGATGCAGCTTAGCTCTAAGGTGAGATAGAAAGGGATGAGGCTATGCCAAGTTAGATAGAGGAGCATTAGCTGCATCTGTCATATTTCTTCAAAGAGCTGAATTCGGCCGGGTGCGGTGGCTCATGCCTATAAACCCAGCACTTTGGGAGGCTGAGGTGGGTAGATCACCTGAGGTTGGGAGTTACAGACCAGCCTGGCCAACATGGTGAAACCCCCGTCTAGTAAAAATCAATAATTCGTTGAGTGTGGTGGCGTGGGCCTGTAATCCCAGCCACCCAGGAATATGAGGCAGGAGAATCAGTTGAACCCCGGAGGCAGAGGTTGTGGTGAGCCAAGACTGCATGATTGCTCGTCAGCCTGGGTGACACAGCAAGACTCTGTCTGAAAAAGAAGAAAGAAAAGAAAGAAAGAAGAAAGAAAGAAAGAAAGAAAGAAAGAAAGAAAGAAAGAAAGAAAGAAAGAAAGAAAGAAAGAAAGAAAGAAAGAAA
>NW_012115155.1:4166502-4186204 GCF_000951035.1 Colobus angolensis palliatus | reverse complement strand
AAGGAAGGAAGGAAGGAAGGAAGGAAGGAAGGAAGGAAGGAAAATGGTATATATTCAAGGTGTTCTGCATAATTTTATATATGTATACATGACTTTATATACATGATTACCACAATCAAATTAATTAACACATCCTTCCCCACAAGCAGTTACCATTTGTGTGTGTGTGTAGGGGATGGTGGAAAGTAAAGACACTTAAGATCTGCTCCCTTAGACAATTTCAAGTCAATAATGCAGCATGATTAACCACTGTGCAGGAGTTAGTTTTATAATCAACTTTCCCTAAAGTACTTCCAGTAAAAAATTATTAGTATGAGTATTCCCCCATCTGATGCTTTTAGGAAATTGATACGATTTGGGTCTGTGTCCTCACCCAAAACTCATGTCAAATCGTAATCTCCAGTACTGACGGTGGGACCTGGTGGGAGATGATTGGATCATGGGGTGTTTTCTCATGAATCGTTTAGCACCATGCTCTTGATGCTGTTCTTTTGATAGAGTTATCATGAGATCTGGTTGTTTAAAAGTGCAGAGCACCTCCCCACTCTCTCTCTTGCTCATACTCCAGCCATGTAAGACGTGCCTGCTCCCTCTTTGCCTTCCATCATAATTGATAGTTTCCTGAGGCCTCCCCAGAAGCCAAACAAATACTTCCTGTACAGCCTGCAGAACCACGAGCCGATTAAAACTCTTTTCTTTATAAATTACCTAGTCTCACGTATTCCTTTACAGCAATGCAAGAACAAACTAACACAGAAATGGTACTTTCTAAATCTCCCTTCTTTGGGATTCACACACACGTGAACATATTAAAGGCTCTGAGAAGTCCTGCAAAAAAGAAACTTCATTAACTTGGGTATCAGCATTTCCAAAACTTACCTAAGCATAGAATTCCTTTCAGCCCCTCACCTCACAGGCCCAGGGATCCTCAGAAACACTTAGGGAGATGCTGGGCTGTGAGAGCTCTGACATTAGATGTTTCTATGAGATGTGCTGGGGAACTTAACAAGTAGCTATTGCACCCAAGAGTCTGATCTACACAAGCCAGGCAGGTAGGGAAGACGTCTGGGTGAAGCCCAGGACCAATTCCCATGAGTGAAACCTCATTGTCACCATGTTTTGAGAGACAGGGAGAAGAACTCAGCAAAAGTCATGCTCATGACCATCTCAACAATAGACACTTTTCCCTCCAAGTCTCCATCATCCCCATTCACCCACCCCCAACACCACTTCTCCTCCTAGATGCCCCATTTCAGTTGGGTTGGACTTCCAACCTCCAAGTCAACTGCCCTGCGTGCTGCACTCATCTGAAAGTCCCTGCGCTGGCCACCTCTGTGCTTACCTGTGTCTTTAACCTCTGCATTCCCCAGCCTGCCAGGACCCAGTCTCCGCCCTCTGCATCAGGATGAGAGGCCCAGGCTCCTCATGCTCCTCCTGCCCACTCTCTCTCTTCCTCCAACACATTCTATACATCCTCCACTCTGCAGGTCGCTTTTTCTAGAACACTAAAATGGCCACAGCACCTCTCCACGTCCCTGTCACCCTGAAAACTGAATCCCTTTCCACATCTGAGCCCTGCTTCCACTCCCATCCTCATCCCCAATTTAATCCCCTCTACTGCTGTCCCCAGGATGCGCGGCGGGGCTTCACACCTGCATACTTAACTCAAGCCTCCCCTCACCATGGAACTCTCTCTCACCCTCTGGGCCTGGCCAGCCGCCTGATCAGACACACAGTCAGCCAGTCAACCTCCCCACTGTGCTCTCTGAGCTCCTTGGAGGCAATTTTCTTAACACTGCCACACCTTGCAAGGAACTGAACAGGAGAACGTTAACAGCTATTTCTCAAGCAGGGCATGTGGCTGGTAAGGAGAGAGAATGAGAGGAGGTGAAGGAGGTACCGTACAAACTTCAAAACTGTGCCCACGGCACCATTGGGATCTTGATGGATTTAAGTGTTCTAAATATTTTTGACACATAAAACAAGACACGTCCAGATTTCAAAGTGGGATATTAGATTTTCTTTTGGCCTCACAAGAACAATAAAGCACTGTAAAAATTTTAGGTTCATAAAATGTAAGGCTTTTCTGTTATTTTTCCCCAAAATGCTGTCTTCCTTTCTCTCAACACAACTAACCCATCACATAAAATGAATATAAGCCTCAGCCTCCAAGCTGAGAGTTCCCAGAGATCAGGGTGGGCTAATGAGAATTAAAGAGTGGCCTTAATCACATGATCATAGAAATCGATTGTATTCGAATTGAACTTTGCCCTTTTGCAAAGCATTTCCACATATCGTCATTTGTTTCTCATTCACATTAATGATAAGATAGAGGGAGCGGATATTACTCCCACCTTGCAGAGAATGGTGAGACCAGAGAGGCTAAATGTTTGCTTAAATATTTGTTGATCAAATTTGGAACCCAGAAGTGTTTTTTTTTTTTTTTTAATTAACTTTATGTTAGGCTCAGGGGCACATGTGAAGGTTTGTTATATAGGTGAACTCCTGTCATGGGGATTTTTCCACAGATTATTTCATCACCCAGGTATTAAGCCCAGTACCCAATAGTTATCTTTTCTGCTCCTCTGCCTCCTCTCACCCTCCACCCTCAAGCAGATCCTAGCTTGTGTTTTTCCCTTCTTTGTGTCCATGTGTTCTCATCATTTAGCTCCCACTTATAAGTGAGAACATGCAGTATTTGGTTTTCTGTTTCTGCCTTAGTTTGCGAATGATAATAGCCTCCAGCTCCATCCATGTTCCCATAAAAGACATGATCTTGTTCTTTTTATGGCTGCATAGTACTCCAAGGTATATATGTACCACTTTTTCTTATCCCATCCGTCATTGATGGGCATTTGGGTTGATTCCATGTCTTTGCTATTGTGAATAGTGCTACGATAAACATTCAAGTGCATGTGTCTTTATGGTAGGATGATTTATATTCCTCTGAGTATATACTCAGTAGTGGGATTGCTGGGTCAAACGGTAGTTCTGCTTTTAGCTCTTTAAGGAATTACCATACTGCTTTCCTCGATGGTTGAACTCATTTACATTCCCACCAACAATGTATACGTGTTCCCTTTTCTCTGCAACCTCACCAGCATCTGTTACTTTTTTACTTTTTAATAATAGACATTCTGATGGGTGTGAGATGATAACTCATCGTGAAAACCCAGAAGCTGTTAGTTCTGACAGTTAACATGTATTATTTACTATGTGGCAATCATGTTCTAAGACAGTCTTATTTGACCTGATTTAATCTTCCCAACCACGCTATGAAGTGGCTGCTATTATTATCATTCCCACTTTACAATGAGAAAATTGAGTTTGCTTCCACTCAACCACAACCTTCAGATGAGGAAGGAGACTCTATCGCCCATGGTTCTTGGTTATAAGTGACAGAAACTGAACCTCGCTGTTTTAAGCAAAGAGAATATTTACTAAAAAATATATTGGGTTTGGATGCAAATGGCTTCCAGCTGTCAGAAAAAAGAAAAAAGCCTATTGGTTTCATAGCTCATCTTTATTATATTTTTATATTCACTATTGTTTTATCTGAATATTCTCTTCTTTCTTTAATAATAAGTTCAAAGTTGATGAAAGATGATGCACTGCATATATGTCCCAGTTAGGAGTTCGTGATTTCTCACTTGGTTTATTTAAATGTGCTAAAGCAACTCCCAAACTGTCACTTTTTTCAGCTTTTTGAATGAATTTTGCATTTTATTTAAGGAAAAATAAGCATATAGGCTGACTGACAGGAGGGGATAGAGAACCACTCAGGAGGGGATAGAGAAGCACTCTGAGGCTTTGCAACCAGAAGCAAAGCCCAAGTTCATCCCACAGACCCAGGCTGGGGCCACCCCCCAGCCACTGACCCAGGGCATTGGCCTGGCCTGGCACACACCGCCTACAGCCCCGCTGTCTTCACCACCGCAGATGCAGTCCCTGCCTCCCATTCAAACCCTGGGCAACCTCAGGACTGGCCAAGCCTAAGTTCCATGCCCTGCCCTGGTACTGAGGGAGGTGGGAAGTGGAGGAGCAGCATGTCCAGCTTCAATTACGGGAAGCAGGCCTGGACCCACAAGGTGGGGAATTCCCCACACATAGCAGGGGCAAGTCAGATGCTGAACAGCTCAGAACAGCAGTGTCCACATATAGACAGGTGAAAGCCACTCAGGAACGGACTGAGCCGCCCCTGCCTGTCCTTTGTGCCACCCCTCCGTGGAGACCACGTGGGTTTGCTGGAGGGTTGTGGGGGCAGGGAGGTATCTGCCTTTTCCAGACAGTTCCGCACACAGTTTCGGAACATGGTCTAAGGTTTCTAACAATAACCTCACAGTATTTCCGAGATCGCACTGTGCTCCTCCTGACTCTGAAGACCTGCCGGCCCACTGCTCTCCCGGAAGGTGTCAGGGAGGGGTGTAGAGACCCTTGGGTTACCCTTGTATCATTCCTGAGCCAATATCTGCAAGCTCAGTGCTGTGGAGGGAAGAGAGTGGGAGGAAGGAAAAGAAGGATGAAAATGGAGATGGGAAAAGGTAGCCTCCTCTCGCCTCCCCTCCTCCCACCATCCCACAGGGTGGAGCCCAGGGTTCCTGAGCCACTCACTCACCCTGAAGTCTTGTCCAGGATGGTTCCTGAGCCCCTCTTCTGCTTCAGCCAGGTGGTAACTGGAGGGGGCCCTGGCTGCCACAAGAGGATGGCCTTTCCTCAGTTACACCTCCCAGTCTTCTTGGCACCCAGGGTGGCAAGTAGAAACAGATTTTGGAGTGGAGGGTGTTTATTTCACCATGACCCAGCTGCCTTCCTCCTTCTTCCTGGATGAAGCCTTCTCTGATCCTTGACCCCTGACCCTATAACTTCCTGACCTCTAGACCCAATAGTCTGGTGCTATTCCCACCCCTCCTCTGTGCCTCCCTGGTACATAACTACTGCATCAAACCCCATTTTATGTGTTTACCACATGCATGACTTGATTCTCCATGAAGGCAGGGATTCTATTTTATTTCAAGGTATAACTCCAGATCTTAACAGTATGCTAGAACATATGTAGTCCCAATATGCAAAATTCATTTTAAGGATTTATGAATTACAAGGCTGCTTATGCTAACTGATTTCTCAGTACTTATCAAACAGCAAGCACTTGAACTCTTTCTGCCCAATATTTACCAATAGCTCAGCTCTAGAAAACAATTATTTATGAAAACGTGTCAGCGTATTTATTTTTGTAGTTCAGAACTCATGAACTGGCAGCCCAAGGCTGAACTTGGTCCTCAGGAATATTTAGTTGGGTCTTTGTGGTCTTTGCAAGTGGGAGTGGAATGCCCTTACCAGAGCTGGTACTCACCAGCTCCCCACCGGCCTGCCTCCCTGCTATCACACACAGCAACTGCCTGCCACACCCTGGGGGCATTCAGGTTTATCCCTTCTGCTTCAGATGTGCTAAGGTGTTACTTTCGGAGTAAGTCTAAGACCAGACTGCTGCATGCCTGGGTCTCATTGTTGGGTACAATGTTAACTCCCTTTACTGAGTTGAGCTTAGATGATGTGCCCACAGCCAGTGCCAAGGATGCAAGACAGAAGAGTCCTATGCAAGACACTCCTCCTCGTGTTCTTGTAAGAATGGTTTGATGATGTGGTCCTGGAAGTGAGGAGCCTTTAGAAGTACCCACTGGAGTTACTGGAACCAGGGGTCTTTATGCCTCTCCTGAACCACTGATTGATGAGGAATCTCCTGAAATTCCATAAATCCTGTAAATGTACAGTGCTACTGATTGTGTCTTCCTCTTGAGTGGGTGCTTAGAAAAGCATAGAACTACAGTTTAGTCCACTCCTAGAAAATTATCTGAACCTCCTGGATGTATTTTCAGTGAGAACTATTCCTCTCGTTCCATTCCTTTCCACTGTTTTCCCTCCATTTTTTTTTTTTTTACCATGTTTCAACTGCAATGTGTCTTCCTGACTAATCTTTTTAAAAGAATGTAAAATAAAAGCAACGATATTAAAAGACTGGTTGACTAACTGATGTCCTGAAAACTATGAAAAGGACACAGTAGATGAGGAGGTGGGAAAAGAGCAAAATCTAATCAACATCTCGTGACGAACCCAAGTCTTCCACGGAACCTAGCATCACAGCAGTGCTGGCCGTACGGCTAATAGCCGTAATTGCTATTAATATTTATTGATTTAATATTTATTAAAGGAATAAAAGAACCTCAGAATTAGACCTGGCAAGAAATGTCCCTGTGTGGTCAGGTTGATCTGGCACATGATAGGAAATCAGTAAATGTTTGTTGAATAGATAAATAAATGAGTAAACAAATTGAGTAAATGAACAAGCAGCGTGGCGAAGGTCTAAAGATACTGAACCAGAAAGCTTATAGAGCAGGAAGTGGTGTCGTCATCACTGTGATTAAGGTAAGCCCCTAAGATAAATGGTCGGTAGACAGGAGAAAGCTGCCTGCACCTTCAGTTACGGCCAGCCCAGGACAGGTAGTCACACCCAACGCAACACCCCTCCAGACACAGTTAGGATGATGGCAGCACCAAAACTGCAAAAGCCTTCCTGGGGCCTCCACATCCAAGTCCAATTTCAACACTTCATTTTTCCCCACTCCTTACCCAGTTCAGTTTTCACTCTGTGTAATTGCTTTCTCTGGATTTAGCCAACTTTCTCTGGAATATTCTAGAAAAGCAATATGAAAGCTGTTGCAGCCACGCCATCAGTCCAGAGTTTCCCAAAGTCTTCCAATTCCAACTGATACTGATGTTCACGAGGGTCTCCTGAAACGTTTGATAATTGCCAAACCTCTGAACACCCACAGCATACAACATCCCCGTTAAATGCACAAAGTATATCTGAGATACTTAAACAGCTTCTTAAACCCTTAGTGAAGATTATCACATACTCAAAACTGAGCAAACACCGCCAAGACCTAAGAGAGCAGTGTCTGTTCCGGTCGTGGCTAGGTTCACTCACTAGCTCCTCTGTGCCGGTCTCATGAAAATCAATATTAAAATTTTGTCTCTAAAAATGGCCATTCATCATGTTTTAAGGGCTTTCAGGGTGCTTTGCAAATAAATAGTTGAAACCACAAATATATTACATCCTCTTATGCTAAGGGTCTAAAGTCACTCCTACTCCAAAATTAATTTGCACTTTCTCTCTTTCTCTCTCCAGCCTCAGAAGAAAAACTATTAAAGTGCAGACATCAAAATCCTGAACAATAGATTTAATAATGCTGGAGAGGCAAACCTCAGAAAGATACTAAAACAGCATCAGAAAGGAGTCAGAATTCCAGCCACAATTCTATTTCCCCCCCAAAATTATCAAAATAACTCAACTCTCACTCAATATCATGTGTGTTTTCTTCATTAAAGGTACAGTGCACCTCATCTCACCACCCTCCCTCCCCTCATATGTGTCGGTATTACTCTGCCAGTGAAGTCTGGTCTGAAGGGAAAGTTCAAACTTCAAATATTAAATCTGAGCTTCACAGAGTACTAATGAAGAAATCAGACAGAAAACCTTTGTAATAACAGACTCAGACAAAAATAAAGCCCTGGAATCATCTGGAATAGCCATGTTTAGTTTATGGAATCAGTTATGCTCTTAGAGCTTCAGGGCCTGGCAGCTTTTGCTTTAGGCTCCTCTGTGTGTACAGGCTTGGATCACCTGGTTTTTTTAAAGCTGCTGTCAAAAACTGTCTTTAGGACCACAGCTAGAGTCATCATCAATTTCCCTCCTTCCCCTGTCTACCTCCCTGGCATCAGCAGTCTCATCACCCCCTAATTTGTTCTACATCTGGTGCCGTAGACCTCTGGCCTTGCAGGCGCCCGCTCTGAAACATGCATGTGAAACAATGTGGGGCTCCCAATTCCAATGCCTTAAAGGCTAGGGAGGTCAGCTGAAAAGTAGAAACATAAATACATTTATGGCTGAGTGTAGTAGCTCGCACCTGTAATCCTAGCACTTTGGGAGGTCAAGGCAGGAGGAGAGGTTGAGATCAGGAGTTCAAGACCAGCCTGAGCAACATAGTGAGACTTCATCTCTATAAAAAAAAATTTTTTTTAATTAGCTGGGCATGGTTGCACATACCTGTAGTCCCAGCTACTCAGGAGGCTGAAGCAGGAGGATCACTTGAGCCCAGAAGATCAAGGCTGTACTTAGCTATGACTGCACCACTACACTATAGCCTGGACAACAAAGCAAAAGCCTATAAAAAAAAGAAAGAAATAAAAAAGAAGAAAGAAAAGAAAGAAGGAAAGAAAAAGAAACACAGAAAGAAAGAAGAAAGAAAGAAAAAGGAAGGAAGGAAGGAAGGAAGGAAGGAAGGAAGGAAGGAAGAAAGAAAGAAAGAAAGAAAGAAAGAAAGAAAGAAAGAAAGAAAGAAAGAAAGAAAGAAAGAAAGAAAGAAAGAAAGAAAGAAAGAAAGAAAGAAAGAAATTAATTTTTGGAAGGTATTTGATTACCATCTTGTTCTGCATACAGTAACCCTGACAAATTAACAAAGTTTATTCAATTATTTGAAACGCTAGCATAAAGCAGCACCATCCAACAGAAGTAGAATGCAAGCCACATACTTCACTTTAAATATTCTAGTAGCCACATTTTAAAAACTGAAAAGAAACAGGTGAAATAAATCTTTTAAATATTTTTTATTTAACCCAATATAGCCAACATATTCTCCCTTCAAAATATAATTAATACGGGCCGGGCGCGGTGGCTCAAGCCTGTAATCCCAGCACTTTGGGAGGCCGAGACGGGCGGATCACGAGGTCAGGAGATCGAGACCATCCTGGCTAACACGGTGAAACCCCGTCTCTACTAAAAAATACAAAAAACTAGCCGGGCGAGGTGGCGGGCGCCTGTAGTCCCAGCTACTTGGGAGGCTGAGGCAGGAGAATGGCGTAAACCCGGGAGGCAGAGCTTGCAGTGAGCTGAGATCCGGCCACTGCACTCCAGCCCGGGCGACAGAGCGAGACTCCGTCTCAAAAAATATATATATATATATATATATATATATATATAATTAATACGGCATTGGCGACAGAGTGGTAAGCATAGCTGCCTTCCAATATATAATCAATGTGTCTTCCAAATCTGGAGTGTATTTTACACTTACAGTGCATCGCGATGCAAACACAAAATTTGTATCAGACATACTTAGAGTTCATCCAATTTATAGTTGAAAGAGTAGATTCACATGCCCAAGTTGTTCAAACAGACATAAAAGTTCTCTAACAATTAAATGAAGCATTTGTTTTTAATTTAAAATTTTAATGAATTAAAATTCCAAAAAAGTAAAAATGTAGTTTGGTCACCCTGTCCACATTTCACGTGTCCAATGGTCACTTGGAGCTACAGGTTACAGCCTTAAGCAGAGCAGGTTAGGACAAGGGCCACCTTTACAGTGTACTCTAAGAGTTGGGCTCTCACGTCAGTCCAACCTACGTCGAAATTCTGGCTGGCACATTTACTAGCTGTGTGACTTTGGGCTAGTCACTTAACCTCTGTGTTTCCGGTTTCTTTTCTGGAAAAATGGGACTAAAAACACCTACCTCTTAAAGCTGTTAAATGAAATCCTAGCTGTAAGAGGGCCCTGCTGTAGGTACCTAACAAACATTACCTCCTACTCACCCATTGAAACCTCCTTACCACCTTTTTCCAAAAACTGATTTTGTAAGTAGATAAGGCAATTCGCATGTAACTTGAATTTAAGCTAAAGCACCCTTCCACCAAAGACTTCGAAGATTCTGCCCCGTCTTGTGAGTACCACTAGCGGTAGGCTCCTGGTAGGCCCTCTAGGCCCCTGCATTCTAGCCAGTGCCACTGGCATTTTAATTATCTACTGACACATCAACTCTCCTACTGGACTGAGAATAACTTTTATGGGTTTCAGCTCTGCAGAACCAACACATACACAGGGCCTGGCACATCCCAGGAGCTATTAAAATATGGTTTTTGAATAAAGGAATGAATTACCCTGTAACACTATGTGTGAAAAAAGGGGGAGGAGGAAAAACTTGTAAAACATGTAAGCCTTATCCTAGCATTATCTAGGGGAGAAAAGATGCCTTCTAAATTAGCAGAGACAGCATTCTCCAGGAAGTCTTCCCTGAACATACTGGCCCACAGGGTTCTCAAACTGTGCTGAAGACGGGTGAAGATGGGGGAACAGTCCCCAGCAACTGTGCATAGAATGCTACAAAATTGTTCTCCACCTCTTCCATCAGTGTGGCCTCTCCATCTCTTTCACAGGCTGGTTCTCGTGCTGGAAAAGACTTTCCTACCTCCGTGCCTAGTGCAGGGGCTGTGGGGCCAGTGTCTGCAGAACTGAACTGAATTGAATCAAATTAAAATCGTTCACCCCTTGCGTGTAACATTTTTAATGACTAAAGTTCAGAGAACCGAGTTTTCTGGTTTTCTGTAGGATTTTGTAGAATTTAATTTTTGGAGCATTTCATCTTTCCAGGAACCAGGACCCCAGCACATGTCTCTAGAGCCCAAGGGTGGGGCAGAGATCAGGCATGAAGGTGTCTGAGGGAAAATGGGGGAAGTTCCACTTCCTGAATTCCACCTCTGAGCCCAGTGCCCAGGTGCCACTTACATCCATGTGCCACCAAATCCTCACCATGTTTCTGCCATGGGTGCTGTTATTCTCATTATATAGACAGGGAACCTGAGGTTCAAAGAGGTTAAATAACTTCACAGAGCTTTTGGTGGAGCCGGGGTTCCAAGCCAGCTCTGTTGAAATCCAAATTGAGTGTTCTTTCCACTACATGGTGTTGCTTCCGTACGCTTCCGGAATGGTAGCTTGCAAAATAGGAAAGCCACAAAGAAAGGGAGGGTAGATTTTCAACTTCTGCCAACAGCCAGCCTTCTCTCCCAAAGTTAAACAGGTCATAGAGGAGCTATAGAGAAGAGGAAGAGAAGCAGCTGCGAATATCTTCATTCATTCCACAGGTGTGTATTTAATACTCAGTACGGTGCAGACATCAGGTATGTAAGAGGCTGTTGGAAAGATGAAAAGTCCATGAGTGTAAATTCCAACTCTGTCCCATACAACTTTCTAACTGTGGACAATGTACTTAACCTCTTGGAACTCCATTTCCCTATCTGTCAAAGAGGGATAATCTACCATGCAGATTAGAGCTAATATATGTAAATAATTCAACACAAAGCATGGCCAAGAGCAGGGAATCAACCAGTGAAAACTATTACTATTGCAAATTCAAGACAAGAGCCTTGCCCTCTGTGAATTTAGTTTATCAGGGGAGAGAAACAAGTAAACAAATAATCTAATGAATACAAATGCAGCAACTTACCAGGAAATCAGGGAGTGTTCCCACCCCCAAGTGGGCTGCCCCCAACTCACGGGAGATGTTCTTGAGCCCCCCAGCCTGTTTGAGCATTTTCCCTCTCTTTCTCAATCTCCAACTGGAGATGTCCTAGAAGTGATGCAGAGGTCCTGTCTACATCACTGTCGGAGACTGGACACCGCTGCCCTCAAAGGCAACAGGATGACAGCTCAGCTGGGCAGGCAAGGAAGCCCCAGTCCCTGCACACAAAGGAAATGCATGAGCCCTCAGCTTGACGTAGGCCCTCCCCTGATGCTGGGATGTGCAGGGCATGTGGCTGACCCCATAACATGCAGGGCAAACGGTAATTAAATCAACCCGCATGGTCCAGGCATTCAGGCGTGTGAAATGGGCACTTGTGTGGAATGGGTTCCAAAATGATAACACACGGCTTCTTCTTTCTTTCTTTTTTACCCTGACAACATTGTGACTAATGGATTTACTTTTAGGGTTGCTGGATCATTGAGTAAATTTTAGGGTCATTAGTGAGGGCGAAAGCGCCTTTCTCATTCTTGATCTGTTTTTCATCAAAATATTTTCCTCTCTACACCTTTCCACGGCTGTCATGATCAGCGTGAGTGCCCTTGACACAGGGTTTAATGCCATGTGGTCCACAGTCTCCACAGAGCAAACAAATAAACAGTGACAACAGCAAGGCACAGATCACTAAGCGTAAAGGAACTGTAATGGACACGTCAGTCAATTTGAACTGCCCGGGCAGCTCCTATCTCCTGGCCTCCTCCCTCCCCACGGGGCTTTTCTCCAGGAATCTGTTCCCATAGCATGTGCCGAGGTGGCAGCTGGCCGAAGGATTCTGCTCCCAACCAGAGCTGGTTAAATCTGGAGCTGGTACCTGACACAGCTCCAGCCATTCGGCTGACTGGCCAGCAACCAAGCACTGTCTCTCCCTGGAATCTGAATTAAGGAACACAGCTATGCTAATCCATAATGGGTGACGGAATTGTCATAACATGCCAATTTGGAGCTGGGCTGGTGGCCCCTTGGATTATGTCCATGGCAGAATGCAAAGAGGAGCATAAGAATTAGGGAGATACCGACAGAAACAGAGATGGGGGTGCTCAACCCCTGAGGGAGAGGTCGGTGGAGGAGCCCAAAAAGTACTTTCTACTGCCTGCACCTGGTGTCATCAGGTCTCCTGGATGAGGCAGGAATGTTTTACCTGGAAGGCCCTGAAAACCTTCCTAGTATAGCCACCTCTCTTACACATGGGCAGACTGAGACCAAAGAGGAAAATGCTTGACCAGGGCTACCAGAAGTATCAAGATGGACTTTACACTGGACTGTCAACTTGGCTAGGCTATGGTGCCCTGTTGTTTGCTCAAGCATAAGCCTGAATGTTGCTGTGGAGGTATTGTGTGATGTAATTAACATTTAAATCAGAAGGCTAAGTAAAGGAAGTGACCCTCGTTCATGTGGGTGAGCCTCATCCAATCAGCTGAAGGCCTGAAGAGCAAAAAGTGAAGTTTCCCAAAGAAGAAATTTAACCTCACACCTGCAGTGTATGAAAAGCCATCTCAGCAGCCTCATGATACAAAATCAATGTGCGAAAACCGCTAGCATTCCTATATACCAACAACAGTCAAGCTGAAAGCCAAATCGCAAACAAATTCCCATTCACAATTGCCACACACACACAAACACACACACAAAATACCTAGGAATACAGCTAACAGGGGAGGTGAAAGATCTCTACTAGGAGAACTACAAACCACTGCTCAAAGAAATCAGAGATGACACAAACAAATGGAAAAACATTCCATGTTCATGGAGAGGAAGAATCAACATCATGAAAATGGCCATACTGCAGAAAGCAATTTATAGATTCAATGCTATTCCCATTAAACTACCATTGACATTCTTCACAGAACTAGAGAAAACTATTTTAAAATTCATATGGATAACTAAAAAAGAGACCAAATAGCCAAGGCAATCCTCAGCAAAAAGTACAAAGCTGGAGCCATCATACTACCCAACTTCAGACTACACTACAGGGCTACAGTAACCAAAACAACATGGTACTGGCACAAAAAGAGACAAAATAGACTAATGGAACAGAACAGAGAACACAGAAGTAAGGCCACACACCTACAACTATCTGACCTTCGACAAAGCTGACAAAAACAAGCCATGGGAAAATGATTCTATTCAATAACTGGTGCTGGGATAACTAACTAACCATACGCATAAGATTAAAACGGGACCTCTTCCTTACATGACATACAAAAATTAACTCAAGATGGATTAAAGACTTAAATGTAAAACCCAAAACTATAAAAACCCTGGAAGACAACCTAGGCAATACCATTCAAGACGTAGGCATGGGCAAAGATTTCATAATGAAGACACAAAAGCAATTGCAACAAAAGCAAAAATTGAGAAATGGGATCTAATTAAACTAAAGAACTTCTACACAGCAAAAGAAACTATCAACAGAGCAAACAGACAACCTACAGAACAGAAGAAATTTTTTGCAAACTATGCACCTGACAACAGTCTAATATCCAGCATCTATAAAGAATTTAAACAAGTTTGCAAGAAAAAACCCCATTAAAAAGTGGGCAAAGGATATGAACAGACACTTCTCAAAAGAAGACATACATGCAGCCAACAAGCATATGAAGAAAGTTCAATATCATTTATCACTAGAGAAATGCAAATCAAAACCACAGTGAGATATCATCTCACACCAGTCAGAATGGCTATGAAAAGTCAAAAAATAACAGATGCTGATGAGGTTGCACAGAAAAGGGAACACTTACACATTAAATTATTTCAATCATTGTGGAAGACAATCTGGTGATTCCTCAAAGACCTAGAGACCTAGCAATCCTATTACTGGGTATATACCAAAAGGAATATAAATTATTCCATTATAAAGACACATGCATATGTATGTTCATTGCAACACTATTCACAATAACAAAGACATGGTATCAACCTAAACGCCCATCAATGATAAACTTGATAAAGAAAAAGTGGTACATATAAAGCATGGAACACTATGCAGCCATTAAAAAAGCATGAGATCATGTCCTTCCCAGGGACATGGATGGAACCGGAGCCATTTTCCTTAGCAAACTAACACAGGAACAGAAAACCAAATAAAGCACGTTCTCACTTATAAGCACATCAAAACAGTCTTTCTGTAATGCGTACTGAGCACTGAATGGGTCAAGATGCATTCCCAAGAGGCTGAACTAGTCAAAGAGGGAGTCTGTTGCCTAGCATAACCTGGAAATGCAAAGATGCTTCCTGTTGCAGCACAGCCACATCCTGGGCCTAAGGATGCCTCCAGGCTCTCTCCTTGTGTATGGATGGATTGATAGGCATCCAACTCTCCTCCTCTTCGTCCTGCATGTTGACTTTGTTCTCAAGCAAGTTTTGCCTGTGTGGGTCCAAGGTTGCCACCAGCAACTCCAGGCCCCATCCCCTCTGTTCCAGTCTTTCCAGTAAAAGTCTCAGAATTGAGTTGCACTCAGCGTGCATAGGGTCACATGTCCAGCCCTAAACCAGGTTCTGTGATTCTGATTGGCTTGACCCCGACAGGAGCAGGTGGAAGAGGAATGAGCATTCCAAAACGACATGAGGGTGGTGTATAAGAAAGAAAAGGCTGCTGGCAGGCAGATGCGACAGATGGCCATGACAAGCCCCTTCCATGCACTCAACTTTCCAGGCCCACATCAGCCAGTCTTCAGAGCAGCCCAGATAAGAAACTAAAGCTTGGGGGTACATTCCCACAGCAAGCACAAGGTGAGCAGGATTCAAATCCAAGTCTCAGTTTCCAAAATGGATCAAAGTTCCTCAAGGGTGCTGGTGCCTCTGAGCTGTTCCATGGGCTTTAGCAGAGTTTGGCTCTCCCAGCACATCTTCTCCCAGAGAGTGAGCAGGATTCTTTGATCTGGCAGGTCTCTGCCCAGCCACGGGCTCCAGCCTTCTCTGGAATTCTCCTGTCCAAATTCCCTGGCCACTTTCTGCTCCGGTTCCTGTGTGTGGCGATGCTTCACAGCTGGTTCATCACGTGTTTGCAGTGCTGACCACTGTCTAATGCATGCTTTGCGTGTCAAGCAGCCACACTGCTGCCATCTGACCACTACCTGCACGGCGTGAGGTGGGGCAACACCAGCCTGCCTCCTTCTAGACTTCTAAGCACGCTTCCGAAGAGTGGCCAAAAACTGGCCAGCATTTTTAATATTTTGAGAATGAGTCAGCCAACATTTGAAAAACCTGCATCTTAGCAGATATGCTAAATTTTCTAAAGCCTGACATCGGTTAGGAGTTAAAGTCAGGTCTAGGTCTCAGTATTAATAATTCAATCTCTTTATCATCTGAATTTTGTTGTAAAGCAGTTCTGACCAATAGAAAAATAATGTGAATTATATATGTGATATTCAGTTTCCTAGGCACCACTCTTGAAAAGTAAAAAGGAGCTGGAAGAAATAATTTTAATAACATATTTTATTCAACTCAAATATGATCATTTCAAATATGATCTCAGATGTGATCATTTCAACATGTAGTCAATTTTCTAAATTATTTACAAGATACTTGACATTCTTTTTTTCAAAGTCTTTAAAATCCAGCATATAGTGTACACTTAACAGCATATCCCAGCTAAGACCCTCCACATCTCAGGGGCTCAGGAAACACATGAGGTAAGCTGAACAGCTCAGGTCTCAAGGATTAGGTACAGAGGTTGGGGCTAGCAAGTGGCAGCTACTTACGACCCCAAAGTCACAAATTCCTATTCTGTGACTACAAAGAAATCACTAAGGCGTTGTCTCTCTCCTTCCCTTCATAACCATGGGGCCATGTGATAATCTCTGGCTCCCTTCCTCATCTTCACTGCAGCCCACTTCGTCTTAGGGTAGATCCCTGGCACCCGTAAAGCGAGGCAGAGAACAAAGCCAGAGGTGTGAGTACACGTATGTGTGCCCAGTGTGCACATGCCACCTCAAGCCCATTCCAGGCGCTGTTTCCAGCCAGGTCACCTGTAGTGGGCAACTTCACAGGTTGCCACATAGGACCACATCACCTGTTCATCAAAAGCTTCTTCAATAACTAAGAGAGAGTAAAACAACTTTTTAAAGCAGTTATCACATATCTGAAATTATCTTGCCAGTCCATACTTTCTCATCATCTTAAATCCTCCTGACACCCCAAAGAGGTGCATCTCATGCCCCCTTTCAGTCGGTGGAAACAGACACTCAAAGAATGTCAGTAGGCTGCCGAGGGCCACATAGGTTGGTCATCACAAAGCCAGATTCACACCCAAAACTGCCTGCCTCTCAAAGTATACGTTCCCCTCCCCACACTCCCCCCAAATCAAACCTTAACAACTGTCTTCATCAGCTCAGGCTGCCATACAAAATACCACAATCTGGGTGGCTTAAACAGCAAGAATTTATTTCCTCACAGTTCTGGAGGCTGGAGCCTGAGATCAGTGTGCCAGCATGGTCAAGTTCTGCAGGGCCCTCTTCCACGCTGCAGACAGCCACCTCGTCACCGTGCCCTCACACAGCCAGGAGAGCAAGCAAATTCTCTCTCTCCCTCTCTCTCTCTCTCTCTGCCTCTTAAGAACACCAATCCTGATGAGTCAGGGCCCCACCGTCATGACTCACTTAACGTTAATAGAGTCGCATTTGGGGTTAGGGCTTCAACGTATACATTGGGGGGGACACAAACATTCAGTTCATAACAACACGTAGTACCACTACTTCTGCCAAAATGTCAAACTCTGCCCTTACCCCAGATCCCACACCTCTCAACCCAGTACCCCCACCCACCTTCCTGCCCTATCTGCCACATGCTACCATCAGCAGCTCCCACAGCAGAGGCGCGCAGGGGCCACCCAACTGAGGAAGGGACTGATGAGCTGTTGATGTCCAGCTACACTCTTGACCCGTGACCACTGGCTCCCCTTGCCTCTAGGTCCTGAGGGCTCCCTGACTCCCGGTTGCCCCCTGACTTCTGGCCCCTGGCTGCAGTCTGACTGCTGACCTTTGTGTCCCACTCCCGTGCCTGGCTCTGAACTTTTCTTCCCCATTGGGTCTCAGCTCCCCAGCCCTGCTGCCCATGCCATCTGCCCAGCCGCCCAGTTACCTGTGGTCTCCCTGAGATGACTGTCTGGTGGCCCTTCCCACTGTGTCTCCCACAGAGCAGCCACTCCCTCGCCCTGCCATACATGGGCCACAGGTATCCCCATGAAGTGGCAGCTACACAGCGTCTCCGAGAGGCTGGAGGCCAGGCAGGTTCCCAGGATGGAGGTGGGTGGGTGAGTCTGCACCAGATGTATAAATAGAGCATCCCAGGAGATCTCCCTCCAGCACATCATCAGAGGCCATTTATGGAAAACCCACACTGAGCCGAGTGCAATCATTGGAGGTTCCCAGCTCTCGCCTCAGGATTACTGCACAGCTGTCACCCACAGGAAAGGGAACAGGTGTGCTGAGGAGCCTGCTTGAAAGAACTGCTTCTCAGACCTTGCCTGAGACAAGCCCACGCATATACAGGGAACCAGCATCCCAGGGTCACAAGCTAGAAAAGAAACAGAAAGAAAAAGTGAAGTGAAAGTAATGAACAGAAGAGAAGTAGAAGATGACGGAATCAAGAGTGAGAAAATACTCAGCAAGGGCGGGGCGTGGTGACTAGTGTCTGTAATCCCAGCACTGGGAGACCAAGGCGGGTGGATCACCTGAAGTCAGGAGTTCCAGACCAGCCTGGCCAACATAGTGAAACCCCATCTCTACTAAAAATATAAAAGTTAGCTGGGCATGCCAGCCCATGCCTGTAATCCCAGCTACTCAGGAGGCTGAGGCAGGAGAATTGCTTGAACCGGGAGGCTGAGGTTGCAGTGGGCCAAGATCACACCACTGCACTCCAGCCTGGATGACAGATTGAGGCTCCGTCTCAAAACAAACAAAAAAACTACAACAAAAAACTTCAGCAAGGAGTGGTGAGCCCAGCACCGACTCACTGTGTGAGAACCTCTGGTCTCCACAGAGAAGAAAATCAAACTTCTGCATGTCAAGGCCTTTACTTAGGAATCAACCCATTCCCTATATGAAGCATCGGATTTAGGAATCAACCTACGGTTGGTCAATCAGGCAGATGCCAGTGCTTGAGAGAATTCGGTAGCAGTCGACATTTGCTTACCTCTATGCAGGCAGTCACTGCACCAAGTGCATTGTGGGTACTATTTCTTTTGATCCTCACGAAAACCCAGGATACAGGAATTAAGCTGATTTTACATGGGAGAAAATACCTTTTCACCTATTCTTTGCCATAAGGAAATGTCTTGCCATGATCACCCAGTTATTAAGTGACGGTCAGAACAAAACCTCCATTCTGCCGGACTGCAAAGGCCAGCTGTTGACCATTATGTTTCTTTTTATGCTAGGATTCAAGGAATGTTATTCCACAGGAAACGCTTAAGGGTGGGGAGAGAGGATTTAAATGCGTAAAAAATAGTGGCTGTGAGCAAACACTGAGAGACACAGGTAGGTTTGGTGTGTGGCGGGTTGAAATTCTGAACCCTTCTCCCAAGCAATCAAGTCTAAAATCCAAATTGCTGACCCCTTCTTTGACTGTGAAAATGTTTACTCTCTCTAGAAACAGAAGGAATTCATCCTGGAACGCCACTTCAAAAGCATTGTTTCCTTCCACTCCAGAAGGTGTTAAGAACACTTACTAGGGAGAGTATCTCTCTGAGATAACCCAGCTAACTGTGGAAATTAAGGTATCTTCAAACTTTGACCATTCCATAGCCATCACTGAGAAACAGAGAAAGGTTTGTTGGCAAAAATCTGTGGGCCAAGGATTTCTTGATACACTTTTACTACCTCCTTGGCTGGGGCTGCAGCACTGCACACCAGGCGTGTCACCTGGTAGGATCTACAAATCCTCTGAGAAATAAATTCAGGGTGGCCACACACATCTTGTGAACTTGACTTCACGCCAGCAGAAAAAGAGAACTAATAGACCGTGCAGCTAGGTGTGGAGCCAGCCAGAACTAGTGATGGAATCCTGGTCTCCAGAGGGTCATAAATCCCCAAGGCCGCTCAGACACAGATGTCCAAATGCACACCTAGACTTGCACTGTCTGACATGATCGCTGCTCACCACGTGTCCCTTGAGTGCTCACAGGTAGCTGGTTGGCATCGAGATGTATTCTAAGTGTAAAATGCACCCCAGATTTCTAAGGTGAAGTATGAAAAATGAAATACCTCATTAATAATTTTCTAGTCATTACTTGATGGGTTAAATAAAATATATTATTAGAATTAACTTTACCTGCTTTTTACTTTTTTTTTTTTTTTTT
>NW_012115155.1:4117908-4166234 GCF_000951035.1 Colobus angolensis palliatus | reverse complement strand
GCCTCGGCCTCCCAAAGTGCTGGGATTACAGGCTTGAGCCACCGCGCCCGGCCGTTTTTTTCTTAATGTAGCTACTAAAAAAAAAAAAAAAATTGAAACAGACTGTCACCCAGGCTGGAGTGCAGTGATGCAATCTCAGCTCACTGCACCCTCCACCTCCCAGGCTCAGGGGATCCTCCCACCTCAGCCTCCTGAGTAGCTGTTACTACAGGCGTGTGCCACCATGCCCAGCTGATTTTTGTATTTTTTGTAGAGACGGGGTCTCACCATCTTGTCCAGGCCGGTCACGATCTCCTGGGCTCAAGCAATCAGCCTGCCTTGGCCTGCCAAAGTGCTAGGACTACAGGCAAGGCCACCGCACCTGGCCAGAAAATTTTAAATTATATATGCAGTTCACATTCTGTCTCTACTGGACAGCCCTGCTGTAAACAGTCAGGCCACCAAAGGAATCCTGGGTCTTATTAGGATCTTAGCAAATCCGTTTGTGCTTCCCATTTCTTTTCCAAATACCCCTGATTGGTAGAGCAGGCAAAGCCCCCAGTCCTGCCCCATCCCCCTTTCTAACCCTCCTCTTTCCTAACACAGACGGTGCAGAGATTGGGGACTTCCCTGACACGCACTTTCACCAGGCTGACAGCCTAGCAAAGGGCTGGCAACATATTTGAGGCAGAAGCTCGGGGTCAGACTCCTGTTCGAAGCCTGGATTTCTAATTAGTAACATGTGTGAATTTGGAAGTTATGTCTGTGTTTCCAAAATTCTTCTATGGTGGGGAAGTGCCTATCGAAGCCACAATGAGATATCGCCTCACCCCTGTTAGAAGAGAAAAGGGAATTCTTACACATTGTTGATGGGAATGTAAATTAGTACAGCCATTATGGAGAACACTATGGAGGTGCCTCAAATATTGAAAATAGGGCTGGGTGCGGTGGCTCACACCTGTAATCCCAGCGCTTTGAGAGGCCGAGGTGGGTGGATCACCTGAGGTCAGGAGCTGGAGATCAGCCTGGTAAATATGGTGAAATGCCATCTCTACTAAAAATGCAAAACTTAGAAGGGCATAGTGGCAGGCGCCTGTAATCCCAGCTACTCAGGAGGCTGAGGCACAAGAATTGCTTGAACCTGGGAGGCAGAAGGGAAGCTGCAGTGAGCCAGCCTGGGTCGTGCCATTGCACTCCAGCTTGGGTGACAACAGTGAGACTTCATCTCAAAAAAAAAAAAAAAAAATTGAAACTAGAACTACCAGATGATAGAAGTATCAGCACTCCCATGTTTATTGTAGCACTATTCACAGTAGCCAAGATTTAGAAGCAACCTAAGTGCCCATCTATGGAAGAATGTGGGACAGATATACAATGGGATATTATTCAACCATTTCTAAAAAGAATGAAATCTTGTCATTCGAGACAACATGGCTGAATCTAGAGGACGTGATATGAAACGAAATAAGCCAGGCACAGAAGGACAATTACCCCACGATCTCACTCATATGTGGAATCTGTGAAAGTTGATCTTATAGAAATAGAAAGTAGAATAGTTGTTCCAAGAGGCTGGGGAGGGGAAGCTGGAGGGAAGGGAGAGGTTGGTCAACCAGTACAAAGTTAAACAGGAGAAAGGAGTTCTGGTGTTCTACCACACAGTAAGGTGACTGTAGTTCACAATAATATATTGTGCCTATCAAAATAGCTAGAAGAGAGCATTTTTAATGTTCTCACCACAAAGAAATGACAAGCCTTTTGAGGTGATGGATATGCTAAATACCCTGATTTGATCCTTGTATGACATAGACATGCATCAAAACATTACACTGTACCCTATAAATACGTACAAATTATTATGTGTTCATTTAAAACAAAGTAAAAGAGCTTGGCTTTTAGCAAGGCTGCCCTTAACAGGTTCATTTGCAGGGCACAGGACAAAAGTACAGCTGGGAGCCCTCATGCCATATGAATCGGGGTGGGGGGCACACAATTTGGTCCACCAGGCCGTGTGTCCAAATATCTAAAAGATATAAATCAAGGCTCACAAACTGCTTGATCAAATACATTCTATCCTCCTCTGTTGACAAAAACACGTTTCTCTGCAACAAACTTTTCAAAATGTGTAACCTTATGGCTTTCATGTTACTAACACTAGCAAGATGCCAAAGACAGCTGAGTGCAGTGATTGTGCCTTCCTGGGTATTCCACTGATTAGTAGGTAATGTTTGGATGACTGACGATAAAAAATACTTGATTTAATATATTACTACATGTTTCTTCCATGAAAGTTTTTATCCCTTACTTCATTTTGTTAAACACATAAATTATGTTAAAAGTTTAACCGTAATTTGTGTTCTATTGTCAGTAATGATATTAGAGATTAAAAAATAAAATGGGGCCGGGCATGGTGTCTCACACCTGTAATCCCAGCACTTTGGGAGGCTGAGGCAGGCAGATCACAGGGTCAGGAGATCGAGACCATCCTGGCCAACATGGTGAAATCCCGTCTCTACTAAAAATACAAAAATTAGCTGGGCGTGGTGGTGTGTGCCTGTAATCCCAGCTACTCGGGAGGTTGAGGCAGGAGAATCGCTTGAACCCAGGAGGCGGAGGTTGCAGTGAGCCAATATCACACCATTGCACTCCAGCCTGGGCAACAAGAGTGAAACCCCATCTCAACAACAACAACAAAAAAGGAATTGTATACAAAATTTAAATGTTCCTTCAAAGGTGTCAATGAAAAAGTAAAATAATTTTTCTTAAATTTTACAAAAAGTTTTTTTTCAAAAATAATCTAAGTTATGTATCAAAATTAAAGGCCATGTAAAGTTATAATTACTACCAACTTCTAAAATCAAATGTATTTTGTAAAAGCTCTTTTTAAGTTTTTGAAAGCTTAAATCTTTTAAATTGGTTATCTAAACATAAAACTACTCATGATTCTGGCATTCACTGTCCATCTAAATGTCAACGTGATGAGTAGGTACCATGTTTTAAGGTGTTGTGTCTAGACTTATAGACATACAATTTTGCAAAATGTTCCCCAGCCATCAGTGCAATGTTTGTGACTATGGACCTAACTGGTGAGTAATTCCAACTGGCACGTGAAATGAAATAGGAAAAGGAATGTTAGCACTAGTGGATAATGGCACTCTGTTTTGCAAGACTCTACAGTCTTCACGTGCTCTGAGAGAGAGAATCTGGCAATTTAATTAGTCTTTCTTCAAGGAAAATTTTGACAACTTAATTAGCTTATCTTTTCCTCTACCTAAATGCTTCTGCAACTTGAGCCCTCTCTGTCTCCAAGGCAGTGTTCCTCTCTGAAGTGTGCGGTGGCACAGCTACAAACCTTGGCAATCTTCCAACACAGTTGTCTTTTATTCTGAGGAAATAGGAAGAGATGTGAAGAAATGTTTCCCTGGAGCTGGAACAGTATTAGTCACACAGTGGATGTTTAAGGATACAAGTCACACTGTGCCCCTGCTAAGTTCCAAGAGGCAGACGTGTTCATGTGTTCCCAAATCCGTGTTGTGTGTTTCTGATTTGCAAGGAATTTACAAGGCCCTCTTGGATGTGGTAAGCATGGAGCATGGGGTAAGGTTACTCTTGCCAGCATCTTAGGGCAGCATCAGGATACAAAGTCAATCAGAACTGAGTTCACTCACTGAATTCCACCATTCCTTTAGTGTGTAGACTTGCAGGAAACAGTAGTTAAGTTACTAAGTTCTCCAGGATTCTTAGTTTTCTAATCTGTGCAATGAGGACGATGAAACCTTACCTCATTTAAGATTGTCTTGAGAATGAAATGAGGTAATATTTGTAGAACTTCAATATATTTTTGAGACATAATTGGTGCTCTATTCCTATTGAATAAGTCAGTTACAACAAATGAAGTTAGTAAGCTCTCTAGGCACCTGTTTTCTCATTTACAAAATGGGAGAAGTGATATCTATGTGTGATATTGTGATATAATAATAAAAAATTTTATCTCTGTTCCCCGATCCTGGCACACAGCTCCTAAAACCCTCGAAATTTCCGTAGTAATAAGAGTGCTTTTTGTATGCTAATAAGGTGAATGACATCTGGGGGCCCCTAGAAAGCTTCAGGATGGGGACTGATCCCCAAAAAGACCAAACCATAAGTGGAAGGTTGGGGCATTCACCCCACTCTCCAGCCTCTTGGGAGGAGACAGGGGCTAGAGATTGATCACCAGTGGCCAATGATGTCTTCAATCATGCCTGCACAATGAAGCCTCCATAAAAACGGGAAAGGACAGGGTCAGAGAGCTTTCTGGTTGCTGAACTCACAGAGGTTCCTGGAAGGTGCTGTGCCTGGAGAGGGAATGGAAGCTCTGCGCCCCTTCCCTCTTACCTTGCCCTACACATCTCTTCCATTCAGCTGTTCATCTGTATCCTTCGTAGTACATTCTATGATAAATGAGTAAATGTAAGTAACTGTTTCCCTGAGTTCTGTGAGCCACTCTAGCAAATTACTCAAACCCAAGGAGGGGGTGTTGAGAACCCTCCATTGACAGTCATTGGGTCAGAAGCATAGATTACATCTCGGGGCTTGTGACAGGCATTTGAAGTGGGGTCAGTCTTGTGGGAATGAGCCCATAACCTGTGGGATATGATGCTGTCTCCAGGTAGATGGTGTCGGAATTAAATTAGAGAATTGGTTAATGGTAGGGAGAAATTCCCACACACATTTTGGTGACCAGAGCTGAGTGCTGTTGTGTGAGGGTGGGAAAAAATACAGTTTGGTTTTACCTTCGGAGTATGTCATTAAGATTATATTGAGAATTAAATAACATAATTGGCACATAAGAAGGGGTCAATATTAACTGGAAGCAGTGTTTATTGTGACGTGGTGATGATGAGGATGAGGATGATGAGAATGACGATGACAACTCCAAGCACAATGCCAAGCACATCCCATTTCATCATGAAGCTCTTCAAATGGGCATTAGACAAAACCAAAAGTAAATCTCCACACTCAATTCAGACCACAGTATTGATAAAACAACGATTACTGTTTTTCTCATAATTATTAGTCTGTCATATAGCTAACATTCACTAATAAAGGACAGTAAACACAGAGCAGCAAAAGTCTACATTCTTTTCCATGGGAGCATATATAATCCCATTGAGAAGATGACTCTAATATACAAGAAATAATTTTGTTAATAAGACAGAATATAGCACTATTAAGTCAAATGCTAACTTGTATTGTGCTGGCTTCCTGGAATAAGAATTCCAAAGGAAAAGTGATTGGTGAGGCTGGAGCAGTCAGTGGGTTTGTAACTGAATGACAAAAGAAAACAGATTTTTTTTTTGGAAGAAGAAGAGGGAGGAGGAGGAGAGGAAGGAGAAGAGGAAGGAGAAGAGGAAGGAGAAGGAGAAGGAGGAGAAGGAGAAGGAGGAGAAGGAGAAGGAGGAGAAGGAGAAGGAGGAGAAGAAGAAGGAGGAGAAGGAGAAGGAGGAGAAGAAGAAAAAGAAGAAGGAGGAGGAGGGGGAGGAGAGGAAGAAGAAGAGAAGGAGGAGAAAGGCCAGGCAAGGTGGCTCACACCTGTAATCCCAACACTTTGGGAGGCCGAGGCGGGCAGATCACCTGAGGTCAGGAGTTGGAAACCAGCCTGGCCCACATGGTGAAACCCTGTCTCTACTAAAAATACAAAAATTAGCTGTGCCTGGTGGCACATGCCTGTAATCCCAGCAACACGGGAGGCTGAGGCACAAGAATCACTTGAATCCAGAAGGCAAAGGCAGAAGTGAGCCAAGATCACGCCACTGCACTCCAGCTTGGGTGACAGAGACTCCAGCTCAAAAAAACAAAAAAGAAAAAAGAGAAAGAAGAAGGGAAAGAGGCAGAAAGGGAAAAAGGAGGGAAGGAAAAGAAACAAGGAGGGAAGGGAAGGAAAAGGGGGAAGAAGTTACCAGAGTTGTATGAATAAAGACAGTAGAGATGTTGGAGTACATGGGTCTATCTGAGTAACAGAGAGAAAATAAACTCATATATTAACATCAACATTTCCCTTCTCATTGATTCTAGCTACTTGTTTTCCCAGAATTTAAGGCTGAGGCCCTGTCCTTTCACTGTTAAATGATGCTGCTATGAGGAAACAGATGGTCCTTGTGTTGCAGAAATAATCACTGCCGCAATCTTGGATCCATATGGGAACTTCGGTTAACACAAACTTTGACATACCCTCTTGCTGTTCTTTCTTTTCTGATTATTACCGAGTTTGTTCACTGTCACTCCTGGTGTTAGAAATACTCTCGGTTAGCATTCTAGTCATTATTTACCATTAATTCCTCCAGCACTCCATCACCACATCCATTATTAACCATCTGGTCCATCCTTCCACTTTTGTATGTTATTTACATATGGCAGTTACCCAAGTTAACGTGGCCATTTAGACGGCCAGGTTTGCACTCATTTCCAAAACACAGTTACAGGGATAATATTTTGCCAATATTAAATCGAGGCATTTTAACCTCAGCTCCTCTTTATCCACATGCAAACTCCTATTTCCTGGAATGTGGCGTATTGCTCCAGGGCAGAAGACAGCTAGACCATGACCTCTTTAAGAAGAAAATAGGCTAGAAAGTCAGACATTGCAAAAAATAGAAAGGATTTGCTAAGTGTCTTTAGAATCTATGGGATGCATCAAGGACCAGTGCTGGGAGACCAGAGTCTAAGTCCTTTTCTACAAGGGAGAGATGCAACTGAAAAAGGAAGGGAAATCCCACCCCTCCCAGGCAGGGAACTACAGAAAGAGGAAGCAGAGACGTGCTGATAAGGACTGCGATGTGAGGGATTGTGTCAGATGAAGGGCAGGGACCCCCAAGGCCAGAGGGCCACGCCTACTCACCTTGAGGGACTCTTGGAAGCTGCCACCTCAAATGCCCACCCAAGAGTCTCTCTTCTTCCTTCACCCCAGGATACAGATGCCACCTTGAAGAAGAGAGGGGAGGGGAAGAGAGTGGAGAAAAAAGCACTGCGCTTGGGCCGGACACAGTGGCTCACACCTGTAATCCCAGCACTTTGGAAGGCCAAGATGGGTGGATAACCTAAGGTCAAGAGTTCCAGACCAGCCTGACCAGCATGGTGAAACCCCATCTCTACTAAAGAAACAAAAGTTAGCTGGGCATGGGGGCATGCTCCTGTAGTCCCAGCTACTCGGGAGGCTGAGACAGGAGAATTGCTTGAACCCAGGAGCCGGAGGTTGCAGTGAGCCAAGATCGCACTACTGCACTCCAGCCTGGGTGACAGAGCAAAAGACTCCTTCTAAAAAAAAAAAAAGACTGTGCTTTTTTTTCCCCAAAAGATTTGAACGTATTAGCTAACAATTTTTAATCAAGTCAAACTGTTTTAAACTTATAAGTCAGAGAAAAACTAGATTATTGACAACATAAAAAAACTATACACATCTGGCTAAGGAAATTTGCAATCTGCAACATACAGTAGTTTTTTGTCCATTCAGATTTTCTTCATTAATTTTGAGTCCACATGAACTCAGGCATGCAAAATCAATGCCTCTATCTAGGGACAAAACAACTTACTGGTTCATCTTACAGAGTAAATGAAATTATAGAAAGAATATTTACCTACTTAAGAGAATAAAACTATTAAACATCCTAGAAGCATAATTTGCCTACAAAGAATGTAATTTCAGCTAAAGAAGCAGGCTGTGATGTTCAGGATGGTGTTTGATATGCTAATTATGTAGTCTTCTAATATGAATTTATTATTAATGTCAGCTAACATTTACTGAGCTTTAATATGGGCTAGTCAATGTACTAAGCAGTGACAATAGCTCCAACCCTATGAGGGTTGCTGTTATTATGCCCTTTCATAATGAAAAATCAAAGCTGGAGGAAGTGTCTGTTATATTTATTGAGTTCACTGTACAAAATGTTTATACTCTATGGAGATGCTACTGGCTGGCCAGTCAAGTTCATGTAATAACAAAGGACGTATAATGGAATTCAACTGTACAAGGGTCCTTTATGTGGGGAATAAAATGACCACGAGAACAATTCGTGGATAAATGATCGGGATGAGTTTCAGACCACTTCTCCCATCACTGGAATGTAACTACCTCTGCTATAGAGATAAATGGGCTCTGACCCACCCACAGGAACACTAGAGTCTGGTTTTGCCAACACCCTATGTTTACAGACAATATTGCTTAGGTTTCTTGACTAGTTTTTAAGCTCAGAATGTAGGAAAAGCTCCTCTTTCAGTAAGAAAATCCATCTTTGTTCATTCTGAAGCCTTGGTGGAAACCTTCAAAGGCGCCATAGGGCCCTGCCCCCGCACCGCATGGCTCCCTGCCTTTGAAATCAATCTGCAGGGCCTGGAGCAGGAGGGAGCTTTCACCTGGTATCACACGCTCCTGAGAGTGGACAGGAATTGAGTTTTGATCAGACAAACCTGGCTGGAGTCCGTGATTTGCCACACACTACTTGTGTGATCTCTGAGCTTTAGCTGCCTTAGCCGTTAAAACGCAAGTAATAATATCTAACTCATTGGGTTGTTGTGCTGATTATATGAACAAAGGTACGTAAAGCCCTTCGCATGGAATCTGGCACCTGGTGAACATTTCAGTGAATAGTCGCTTACCACTATTTTACTGTTAATAATAAGCACTCCTCAAGTGAAAACACTTGCTGCACCAAATACTTTCCTAAGTACAAGTCATGTGGAAATAATCCTGATTTAGTCAACTTCTTGACTTCCATTCTAAGAGACTCAAGAGTAAGCAGATCCTTTTAAAAGCCCTTCACTGACGGGTGGTGGATCAATTCGTTCAGGTCTGTTCTAGAGACGGGCCAGTAGGAAATGGATCCTAGTAACTTAAGGAGAAATAAATATTGCATCCTCACCTTAGGTAAAGAGACAAGACCACACATTTTAAGGAAAATTTGAAAGCAGAAAGCATCCCTGAGGAGCCTTCCAAACCAGTTTAATCTCTGTTCAAGAGCTAAGCTAGTTGGAGGGTTTGGCTAACACGAGGTTGTACTAACTCCACTGTTGGCTTTATAACTTTTTGTTTAAATTTTCTTCAAACTCGTTCTTTGAAATATTATAGTAATTTTAAAACATTACAACAAAATACAATAAATTTTTTTCAAAAAATAACATTTATAATCCCAGGGGTCCAATTGCTGACTTTTTGGTTTTTTTGTTGGTTGGTTGGTTGGTTGGTTTTTGTTTTGTTTTGTTTTGTTTGAGATGAAGTCTCTGTTGCCCAGGCTGGAGTGCAGTGGCGCGATCTCGGCTCACTGCCACCTCCACCTAGCAGGTTCAAGCGATTCTCCTGCCTCAGCCGCCGAGCAGCTGGGACTACAGGCATGCGCCACCACACCTGGCTGTTTTTGTATGTTTGGTAGAGATGGGGTTTTGCCATATTGGCCAGGCTAGTCTTGAACTCCTGACCTCAGGTGATCCACCAGCCTCAGCTTCCCAAAGTGCTGGGTTTACAGGTGTGAGCCACCGTGCCGGGCTAATTGCTGATGTTTTGGTGTATGACCTAATCCTAATTCTGTCTTCACATTCCTCTGCTTCCCTTTATACTCATACTCTTTGGGAAAAAATGCAGTACTCACTGTCTCAAATTTCTGAGAGGCTGCTCTTCCTCAAGCCGCTCCTCTAGTCAGGTTTTTACCACTACCTTCCCCCAAAGGGCTCTTGTCAAGCTCACCTGTGGCCTCCATGTTGCTCAGTCTGAGGGCCGAATCTCAGCCTTCTTCCTAACCACCCTCTTGATGGCATTTGCCTCAGTTTCCCTCTCCTGCCTCCTGGAAGCACTTTCTTTACCCCACTTCCAGGACATCAGCCTCTCTGGTTTCCTCCTACCTCACTGGTCTTCTCTCCACTTCCTCTGTGGTTTCTGCTCTTCTCCCAGCCTCTGGAAATTGGAGGGGCAAACCCAGGTCTCAAGCCTCGGTCCTCTTTTCTTCTCTCAGGCTCCTCATCCAGACCCATGGCTTGAAATAGGTCTCTATGCTCTCTCCCCAGGTTATGTCTCCAGCCCTGACCTCTTGCCTGAACTCCAGACTTGCCTCTGTAACTCTCTACAAAACACCTCTACTTAGCTCAGTGGTGCACTTCTCACATTTAACGTCCCGATCTTTCCCAACTCAATCCTTCCAAGTGCTCAGTCCGAAACCTTGCAATCATCCTGGCTTCATCTTTATCTTTCACCCATTCAATCTGTCTAGAAAAATAATCATCATCATTTCTCGATTCAAAATATATCCAGATAAATCCTACTCAAATCTCCCCTTAACCACTATTACCCCTGGCCAAGCCACTACCATTCCTCTCTGTACAATTGCAGGTCACCTCCCCAAGTGTCCTCTACAGATTATGGCTGTCCAGTGGAAATAGAATGCTGCCACATATGTAATTTAAAATTTTCTAGCTTCAAGTTGATTCTGGAGAGCTATAAAAAATTAAAAATTAAAACATTAAAGAAAATTCTAGCAGCCACATTAAAAAGGGGGAAAAATCTAAATTAATTAATTTTAGCAATATTCTTTATTTAATCCAATATATCCAAAATATTACCATTTCAACATGTATTCAGTATAAAAATCAGTAAAATGTTCTACATGTTTTCACACTAAGTGTTTCTAATACAAAGCCAGTGTGTATTTCACACTGATGGCACATCTCAGCTCAGACTTTGCTACAACTCAAGTGCTCAATAGCCCCAAGTGGCAAGTGGCCACCAAAGTAGACAGTGCAGCTGTAGAATATTCTAAACCACAGCTTTCAGAATGATCATTTTAGAAGATAAGTAACTATGTCATTCCTCTACTTAAAATCCTGCAGTGGCTCCCCATATCCCTCAGAGTAAAAGCCGAATCCTCTGCAATAGCCAATAGGAACCCCTGTGAGTTGTACACCCCTTATCTCTTTGACCTCACTCCTCCCTTCACCCCACTGCAGTCCCGCCAGGGCTCCTTGCTAGTTCTTGTCTGTGCCAGGGACTCTGAACCCCAGCGGCTCTGCACTGCTGTTCCTTCTGCCTGCAACACTGTTGACAACCCATAACTCACTCCATCACGCCTTACTCTTGACTCACACACGACCTTCTCAGTGAGGCCCATCCAGACCTCCCTTTCTAACACTGAAAATCCCCCACCCATCCAAACACACACCCTTAATATGTTTTTTCTTCCTTAGACTTACCTACTTTTTTTCATGTATGTTTAACCTTCGAACGCACCATGAGTTCAGCTTTCTCCCCGCACTGGAAAGTAAGCTCCATGATGCAGTCAGGTCTTTTCCTTCTGTGTTCACTGAGGTGTTCCCAGGGCCTAGAACAGAACCTGGGCTACACACAATAAACACTCAATAAATATTTGGTGAGTTGAGTTATATTTTTATTCACTTAATACAGCATGAAGGGTCAGGCATGGTGTCTCACACCTGTAATCCCAGCACTTTGGGAGGCCGAGGCGGGCAGACCACCAGATGTCAGAAGTTCGAGACCAGCCTGGCCAACACGGTGAAACCCCGTCTCTACTAAAAATACAAAAATTAGCTGGACATGGTGGCGTGCGCCTGTAGTCCCAGCTACTCAGGAGGCTGAGGCAGGATAATTTCTTTAACCTGGGAGGTGGAGGTGGCCGTGGGCCGAAATCCTGCCACTGCACTCCAGCCTGGTCGACAGAATGACACTCCGTCTCAAAAACACAAACAAAAATTACAGCATGAAGATTGTTCCCTTGCCATTAAATATTCATCTCTATCATTTAGACAATGGTGTGGTGTACCATGCATGGAGGCAGTGCCTTTCTACTGAACCAGCCTAATTGTGAGCACTAAGGTGTTTCCAGTTACTGTCATCAGCGAGCCGTCATTGGGATAGAGGCACATGTGTGTTGGTAAACCTGATTCTATCTGAATCAAAGGAAATGTAAATGTGTAGGTCTCTGATACATATTAATATATTGCTTTTCAGTCTTAGATTTCCCTTTATAAGCCAAACTTAATGAACCCTCTAGTTGAATAGAATTTCACGTACCTGTGGGACTTTCTCCTTTGAATAAACTCCTAGAAGTGAAATAACTAGATCAAGGGGTGTGCATTTACATGCTGGCTCTGGTCCACGCGGACCGTACTTGTCTTTGTTGTTGGTTGTACGTAGGTAGGTCAGTCGGCTGCGCAGCTTCATCACCTACATAGCTTTATATATATATATATATATATATACACATAATCGTTCTCCATCCCACCCAAGTTCACCAAACTAGAATCTCTGTAGGTCAGGCCCAGTCATCTGTATTTTTGGAGCTGGCTGGTTAATTTTAAGGTTTGTCTGGTATTTCAAGCCACTAACTGAGAAACTGAGTGGCTATGTCTTTGAGAGGGAGCACCACCACCAAATAATATTTTCATTTCCATTAAAAATATAATGGGTGGCCAGGCACGGAGGCTCACGCCTATAATCCCAGCACTTTGAGAGGCCGAGGCGGGCGAATCACCTGAAGTCAGGAGTTCGACACCAGCCTGGCCAACGTGGTGAAACCCCATCTCTACAAAAATACAAAAAATTAGCCGGGCATGATGGCGGGTGCCTGTAATCCCAGCTACTCGGGAGATTGAGGCAGGAGAATTGTTTGAACCCGGGAGACAGAGGTTGCAGTGAACCGAGATCGTGCCGTTGCATTCCAGTCTCAGTGAAAGAGGAGACTCCATTTAAAAAATAAATAAATAAATAATAAACATACACACACACACACACACACACACACATACGCTGGGAGTGGTGGCTCATGCCTGTAATCCCAGCACTTTGGGAGGCCACAGACAGACAGAGGATCACTTTACCCCAGGAGCTGGAACCCAACCTGGGCAAGATGGTGAGACATCATCTCTACTAAAACTTTTTTAGAAACTAGCCTGGCATGGTGGAACATACCTGTAGTCCCAGCTACTTGGGAGGCTGAGGCGGGAGGATTCCTTGAGCCCGGGAGTTCAAGGATGCTGTGACCTATGATCGCACCTCTGCAGTGAAGCCTAGGAGACCAAGTGAGACCCTGTCTCTACAAAATAAATAAATATCAATAAATAAATAATTAAAATATAATGAAAAGAAAATAAATCAATCTGAGGAAGACAGCGCATACTAAAGGTATGTGAGTGGGTGACGATTTTTCAGTACTTTTGTTTTTGTGGGTTTGTTGTTTTGTTTTGCTTTTAGTTTTTGTTTTGTTTTGTTTTGTTTTGTTTTGAGACAGGGTCTCATTCTTTCACCCAGGTTAGAGTGTGCAGCCTCAATTTCCTGGCCTCAAGCAATCCTCCCACCTTAGCTTCCCAAATAGCTGGGACCACAGGCACATGCCACCATGCCAGGCTAATTTATATATATACATACATATACACATATATGTATATGTATATATACGTATATATACGTATACACATATGTGTATATGTATGTGTATATATGTATACATATATGTATACATATATACAATCTGGGTCTCACCATATTGTCCAGAATGAACTCTCCCAGGCTCAAGTGATCCTCTTGCCTCAGCCTCCCAAAATACTGGATTACAGGCATGAGCAACCATGCCCAGCCTGGATTTTCAGTTTGAAAAAGGGAGGTCTGGGTAGGCCTCCCAGAGAAGGTCACATTTGAGTCAAGAGGAAGGGGTGAAGGAGTGAGTCACGGGCTGTCTGGCAGAGTGTTCCAGGATCAGGTGGGCTCTCATGCTCTGACGGGGATTTCCCCGACCCCTAACTGCGTTCCCACACATGTGCAGGTGAAGCTGCTTACACTGCCTAGAGAACAGCCCTTGAGTCAGAGAGGTCAACAGGGGTTCACTAACAGAGTCAGATAGAGCAGGGATGTCAGTTGTCAATCCCCTAACGCCCACCAGGAAAACCCATCAGGCAGAACTACATGGATCCAACTCAACAAAGCAAGGGTGGTCTCACTGGTTGATGGTCTCACTGGTGTCTCAAAGGGGAAATCAGGGAACAGTATTTATAAGGTTTTAAGGCCAAGGCTGGTTGATTTTATGGCAAGAATTACAAGATGGAGAACTGATTGGGATGGAGCAGAGTTTTGATACAGCAGCTGGAGATTGATAGGCATGGTGAGGCGAGGGTCTCAAAGTCGCATTGATGAGAAAGCTGTTAATCTTGGTTCACAGTCTTATCTTCCGGGAGCAGGTATTTCCTGGAGGAAGCAGCTAAGTTATTTCTGTCTGGTCCCAAGATTGTTTGGTATAAAATCAGGTATAAAAACGTAAACAGTTCTTCCCAGAATTGTTTAGCACAAGGACAGGAAAGTGTGTTTGTTCCCTGCATTATTTAACACGGGGAGACTGGTTCAGTTGTCAGGGAGAATGCACCCACCCAGACTTCGTGATTGGAGTTTATAAAGTACAAATTATTAAGTCTTTGTAAATAAAATAGATTTCCTTATCTTTAAGTAGTGTCTACTTTAAAGCCCACAATTGCAAGAGTTAGATCAGCTGGTTAAAACCCCACACAGGCCTTTTCATGTGGCCCACAGGGCCCCTGGGGATGCTGTGCACAGGGCCTAGCACCTGAGAGGAATTCAATATACAGCTTTTAAAATCAAACCTCTTAAACCTTAGCAAGCAGCTCTCCAATGCCAAGGAAGAGGATACTAGAAGCGGCCCTTCTGGTGGAGCAAGGTTTCAAGTCATCTCAGGGACAGTAGTCAAAGGCAGGGAACCCACTTGGAGCTAGGTCCTTCCTTATGCCGAGGGAGGTGAAATGTTGCCTCAAGGTAGCTTCAGCTACCAGCCAGACTCTGCAGCTTGTGACAAAACATGTGGCCTAGGAGATTCAACAAGAAGGTACCAAGGGTACGTGAGAGACTCCATGCTACACTTTATAGAGCTCTTGCTCGTTCTACTTACGGAAGACGACTTTAATCAGACCTCTGCTAGCTCCACTTTTGAGGTGGCTCTTCTAGAATGCATAACAGAAGACAGTTATTTAGAGGCCAGAATTTAACTCTACTGACTGCACAGAGCCCCCACTCTGTCCTCAGTGCTAGGGCAGAGGAGCAGCTGCCGCCCCTCCATGGCACACACAAGACACTGGTTCTCAACACATGGACTCAGTGTGGTCCTCCCTGGGGAGGAAGGGAGCTGGACTCTGAAGAATCTGCTTCTCTGAAAGTTAAAGAAAAGAGACATGCATTGGCCTGAAGTGCTGGGACGAGGTCACCAAACACGGGAGGGTTAACCAAAGTCCTGGACTACTATGATTAAAACACCAACTGCAGGCGACTCCGTGGACAAGTTACTTAACTCCTCCTTGTGCCAGTTTTCCATCTACTAAGTAGCTGACAAGCAGGGCTGCTATGAGGATTCATTAATCCTTGTAAAATACTGCAAAGGGCACCCAGCACAGAGGGAGTGCTATGTAGGGAGAGCTGTTATTATTATTTTTTCACTCTCTGTGAATCTTTGTCATTTTCCCATCTACACGTCTATCTCTTTATCCAGGCCATTCATGCCTTTCAACAGAGATGATTGGAAGAGGGGGGTAAAAAATTTATTCATTTCATGTATAAAATATAGAGAGAGGTAGATGGATATATAAATAGATAAATAAATGGGCCAGGCGCAGTGGCTTACGCCTGTAATCCCAGCATTTTGGGAGGCTGAGGCAGGTGGATCATGAGGTCAGGAGTTCAAGACCAACCTGGTCAACATGATGAAACCCCATCTCTACTAAAAATACAAAAATTAGCCAGGCAAGGAGGCACACGCCCATAATCCCAGCTACTCAGGAGGCTGAGGCAGGAGAATAGCTTGAACCCGGGAGGCGGAGGTTGCAGTGAGCCAAGATCGTGCCACTGCACTCCAGCCTGGGTGACAGAGTGACACTCCATCTCAAAAATAAATAAATAAATGGATGGAAAATAGATAGATCGATACTAACTACCCAGTACATAAACAGATATCTAGTAAATCTGTGCTATTAAAATTTCATGATGGAGTGAGGGGATTGGGAAAGGAAGTCTAAGTCTCTGCAGGGAGCAACGATGAAAAAAAGTCTGGCCAGCACTGTCCTGGGCTGTGAGACCTGAGAGCCGACCTGCTTAGTCTTGGAACGCCCAGCCCCTAACGCAGTGCCTGCAGAAAGTACAGAGCTCATAAATAAACTCATGTCCATCTCAGGTAATTCCTTACAAATCCCCACTGTCCCATCAGCTTGCATTGAGATGTATCTGTCTCTGTATTGTAATATTAGGAAAGAAGAAATGCAGAGTGACTCCTTAAGAAGCAATTTATCAGCAACTGGCCTCTGGGAGCTGCAGGGAATGGAAGCCCATATCACCTGCCTGGCCTCCACCCATCTCATCCACAGCAGGGGGAGGCCCATTTGTGCTGGTTCTTAGGAAAACACCTGCCTGATAAAGGTGGTCTGCAGGGCCAGCACCTCCCTTTCAGCCCTCAGCAGCTCCCCAGGAATTTAGGCCCAGCCCCACTTCAGCAATCCCCAAGTCAAACGACTTAGGGTTCACCACTCTAAGAGTTACTAAGCAGATGTTTTTAAAAAATTGAAACATACATGCAGAAGACTGATACTGGTTTAATAATTCTGCATCTCAAATTTAGATAGACAACAATACCTGCATCCTCAGGTAGAATCCAAAAATGGTGGGATTTCAAGCGTCTACTATCCCACTTAATGGGATTTGTTGGGGCTTTTGGCTGTCAATTCTATTATTGTTTTCTTTTTAGGGGGCTTTTTAAATATGAGAGAGATATATTTCTTAGTGTCCCAAATCACACATGCTGTGAAGTAACTTGAGTTGCCTATGTATAGCGCTGGCCTCAGTAACACTGCTTGGTTAGAAAACTGCTAAAATCAAAGAATGCCCCAAAATAGAGCCTGACATGGAGTCTGTCGATTATGCATTAAGCACACAATTTAAATGGAATTTTGGCTATCTGATACACTTACTTTTAATTTTGCAACAGGGGGAAAAACCTGCAAGAACTCCATGTCACGGAACCTAAGTCACTCAGTGGGCACACTCAGGTTCCCGCTGTGCTTCCAAAAGTCATCAGGAACAAGGGTTCATTGCCACGCCCCTCCGCAGTCTGTGCTAAATGCCGAGGAGGAGTCCTGCCTGGCGGCCATGGCCATGGAGGCAGTGTTGTCCACCAGAGACTGTCTATAAGCCACATCCCCAACCCAGCTGCAGCTCAATGGAGACAAGACACTCTGAGACCCACAAAAATGAGGCTGCAGAGAAAGAGCAGGCAGGCCAGCAGGCCGTGAACACAAGGAGATTTTCTTCCACTGAACCCTGAGAGCAGGGAGTTAGATGTCCAGGTGTGATTACAGAAGGCAGGATTCTTTATTCACATTTTCTCTTCGTTCATGTCTTTAACGAGCTCCTACTAATGGCACACATGAACTGAAAAGGTTTTAACTATGGCTGTCTACATCTTGTCAGTCTTATGAGCCAATTACAAGGAACTGCTCATTTGCCAATTGCAGTGAACTCCAGGTTAATTACACTGAACAGGTGTCTCACCAATAATAACGATTGTTATAATCTCAGACAGACAAAAAAGAAGGAAGACATTTGAAGATGATGGAAGGACAACTCTGTGCTCTACTAGTGACAGCTGGTGGCCGTGTGGTTCCCATCATCTGAAATGCTCCACCGTTTCCCCTGAAAATGTCTTTCCTCACTCAACCTTCCACCTGCTATCCTCCAAACATGGTGCTGGCTAAAAAAGATGGCATTTCATATTCTCATGGTAGGAAGGGAACAGCCACTGTCTGTCCTTCCTCCTATGAGCCAGGCACCAAGCTAGATGTTCCCCCGACATTATCTCACATAATCCTTACCACAGCACTGTGAGGGGGGATTATTGTCACCATTTGTAGATAAGAAATGGAGGCTGATGATCTGGTGCAGTGATTCTAAAATTTAGGGCACATCAGAATCGCCTGGAGGGCTTACTGAAACGTGGATTGTTAGCCCACCCCCAGAGTTTCTAAGTCAACAGGCCTGGGGTCTGAATTGGGACCGGGAATTGGCATTTCCAATTAGTTCCTGGATGAGGCTGATGTTACTGGTCCTGGTTCACATTTTGAGAACCCACTGGAATCATGGAATAGGTATGCGCTGAGGTTTGACATAGACTCAGGTTCAAGTACAAACCCTACTGATTACTTCTCATATGATAATTGGCAGGTCACTAAATCTGGCTGAGCCTCGACTATAAAATAGAGATAATGGCATCTACCTTGCAGTGTGACTCAAAGGACTTGCAATAAAAGGTGCGTGGAGGGCCTAACTGGAACCCAAGTAGCAAGCACTCAATAGGGCATCACTGTTGTTAGGGAGGCCAAGCATCTGGCCCCTGTTGCACTGTGAGTCCAGCATCAGCCAAATTGGGACTCAAGACTTTCTCCAAAACTTGGCTCTTTTCCTCCCAAGGCCTTCATTAACTTTCCTATTCCCGCATCCCCAGCTCCCGAAGTCCTGGTGCACTTACAGGATGTACCACACAGTGAGGCCCATCATTCTCAACAGTCTGAATCAGTCAGTATTGCTTTCTGTATGCATCTTACTCCCCTGCCGAGTGTAAGCTCCTTGAGAAGGGAACCGTGTTTTATGCTGCTTCTACATGTCCCCTGCATGAAGACTAATGTACAAACCGCTGAATCATCCTGGAGCAGTGAGGGCTGCCCTCCACATCCCCACCAGTCCCCAGGGAGCTGACTTGCCTTTGTCTCCAGTTGCCTCTGAATTTGTGAAAGCAGTTCCATATGCTTTTTGGAAATTTTGCTCATAAAGCCACCATAGTATTAAAACTACAGAAAGCCTAAGTTCCCATCCATTTTAGTCATTTGTTTCACAAATGAGAACAGCTGGGTTTGTGGCAGATCCAAAGGCTTTAGATATATCAGGCTTGAGGTCACATAGTGATGTGACATTGGATAAGTTACTTAACCTCTTTAATACTCAGTTTTCTTATCTGTAAAATGAGAACAGAGGCCTTACAAGTTTACTGAGCTACCACTAATATATGCAAAGTGATCAGCACATAATCATCACAAAACAATTGATAGTTATAGTTAGTGCTATTGTTGCTGTTCATAATCATCACTAGAAATCATAGGAGACATAATCCTGTTTTGTTCATATTATATTGTCTGCAATATGCATTAAAATATCTGAGTATGGACAGCATGGTGTACACATATATACAAATTACCTTTATACCCAGGAGTTATTGAATAATATTTGAATCATCGAATCATAAATCCATACTCCAGAGGAAAGGAAGGCCTTGCTTCAGGTGTTTTCATCTGTATTTATACCAGGAGTACATTAGTTAGCATAAGGGATAAGAGATGGACAAAGTGTTACACTGCCAAATAAGACTCACAAGGATCAGAGGTCTTATCAAGTACCCAGATTTACTAGTAAGTCCAAGGATGCAAGTAATTGTGAGGCACAGGTAAAGCAAAGAGAAGTCTGGGACACCTGGCATAGCTCCCCAGGCCCATTCTTGCTACATTAGCATGCACTTTGAGGTCTCTAAGAATTGCATGCAGCTGCATCTCTCACACATAAGGGATCTGCTCTGGTCATAAAACATCTCCATTTTTATACTTAAATATTTACATAGCCTACATGACACTCTCCAGGTAGTCCTGTGACATAAATCCATAGATCTCAAGTTTTTTGTTGTTTTTTTTTTTTTACTGTTATGGACCGAATGTTTGTGTCCCCCACCAAATTCATATGTTGAAATCCTAACCCTAAATGTTATGGTATTAGGAGATAGGGCTTTGGGGAGGTAATTAGGTCATGAGGGTGGAGCCTTCACGAATGTAATTAGTGCCATTATAAAAACAGACATGAGAGCTTGCCTCTTCTCTCTGCTCTACCCAGGTAAGGATATAAGAAGAAGACAACCTTCTGCAAACCGGAAGGCAGACCCTCACCAGACACAGGACCTGCTGGTACCTTGATCTTGAACTTCCCAGCCTCCAGAACTGCGAGGAAAAATGTTTGTTGCTTAATCCACCCAGTCTATGGAAATTTGTTGTAGCAGCCTGAAAGAATGAGACACTTACCATAAGCAATCCAATAAAGACCAAATACATTCTGCTAAAAATCCTTCCATGGGTAAGGACTCTCCTGTTAGCTACTGTTGGTTAGCATTAGAGTTACCAACAGTGGTTTTCCAGGAGGCCTGTTAGTAACATGTTTACAAGAGACTTAATCAGACTTCCTTCCTTCTTCCTTTCCCAGAGGCATCCCAGAACCCTTGTCCAAAGGAAAGGAATAAATTGCAGGACTGCTGCTAACCATTCTTTTCACAATATTAGAAACCATCTTCATCGGTTAAATGAGTGGAACTCAAAAAATATGATTGACTAAAAAGATTTACAGGATTTACTGCCTTTGCAAAAATAAAATATAAGAAATAACCAGCCGGGTGTGGTGGCTCACACCTGAAATCTTAGCACTTTGGGAGGCCAAGGCTGGTGGATCGCTTGAGGTCGGGAGTTCAAGGCCAGCCTGGCCAACATGGTGAAACCTGTCTCTACCAAAAATACAAAAAGTAGTCAGGCATGGTTGCACACATCTGTAATCCCAGCTGAGGCTGAAGCAGGAGAATCGCTTGAACCTGGGAGGCGGAGGTCACAGTGACCCGAGATCATGCCACTGTACTCCAGCCTGGGTGACAGAGCAAGACTCCATCTCAAAAAAAAAAAAAAAAACGCATCTGTCAAACGGAACAGGTTTCACTGATAGAGGAGTGTTCCAGGTCTAGAGTGTATTCTCCCACCATCTTCAACTTAACGTAAGGTTTTGTCAGCTGGCTTGACTAGACAGCTGTCTGATTCTACCACTAGAATAGCAATTCCTCTACCGTGGCATCAGGGGACCTTTCATACAAGGTGCTTGTCAAAGCACATAATAATTGGTTGTGGACTTAGGACCTAAGTTTGGAGAAAGAGATTGTAGAACTCTTCTTTGCCTGCTTCCAATAAATATGGCTTGGTAATAAATGTAGTGTGTGTGGCAGAACTAGATCTGAGACTTGTTTTCATTATAATTTAGCACATGATGGCAAAGTGATGGGAAGGGAGCTAATGTCCTACCTTCCTCAAAACATCAAACTCGCCCAAAGTCCTGGCAATTATGAAAAGGACTAATTAGCAAAGGTCAATCAGCAGAGAATTTTCGGACCCTGCTCCTTGTCCTGCTCTGCCACTAACCAGCTGTGTTGCCATGGCCCCAGTGTCCCTTCTGGCTTCAGTCTTCTCATCTGGATTGAATCCTATTCATCTGGACTGAACTATTATTGTTACCTGCTCTGACAGCTTCATGTCCTACTGAAGGGCACTGTAGTAAAAATGGGGGTTGCAGAGGAAGACACACAGTAGCAACTTGCTTAAAATAAAAAATAAAAAGACACATAGTAGCAACTTGCTTAAAATAAAAAATGAGCAAGGAAAAGGGAAAGATAAATGTGGCCATGGGATTGTGGGAAGGGAGGAGGTCCAGATGGGTTGGGAAAAAGAAGGTCGCCCTTTGACATCCCTCTCTTATCTTTGAGGCAGTTGAAATAAGGGACATGAGGAAACTTGAGTAAGTAGAAGGAAAACAGAAATGTTAATATCTAGGGTGATCATATAATTTATTGTCCAAACCACCAGGACTCTTTTGAGAGCACTAGGGAACTTTTTTTTTTTTTTTTTTTCTGAGACTGTCACACTCTGTTGCCCAGGCTGGAGTGCAGTGGCACGATCTCGGCTCACTGCAACTTCCACCTTCTGGGTTCAAGCGATTCTCTTTCCTCAGTCTCCCGAGGAGCTGGGATTACAGGCACACACCACCACGCCTGGCTAATTTTTTGTATTTTTAGTAGAGTTGGGGTTTCACCATGTTGGCCAGGCTGGTCTTGAACCCCTGACCTTAAATGATCCACCTGCCTCAGCCTGCCAAAGTGCTAGGATTACAAGCATGAGTCACCATGCGTGGCCAGGAAGATTATTAATAATAGTTTCAGAACAGATATAAACAGGCACTGTCACAGGCATATCAGGATGAATGTCACCTGACTCATTGCTGGCACTAGTCTGTGCATCAATACACAAAATTTAGTCATGCATCTGATGGTTCCTGCCATTAGGGCGAATTAATAAAGACAAATATGATTTCTTTCAAAGCTAGAAAATTTATTTTTATGAAAACATTCAGTCAAATGTGGAAAGAGCAAAAGGTACTTTACTACTATCATTTTTATACTTTTAATTACTATCTTAGCTGAACTGGTAGTCTTATCTTTTGTCCTTGATAAAGAACGTCTTCAACCCTTGAGGGGAAAGAAAGGAATATTTTCCCTCACTAATGGTATGAATATTTTAAATAGGTAGAGTAGAAAATATCTTTCAAGCTTCAATAAAAAAGGCTACTCAACTAATCAGACTCCCTTTCGTATCATGATCATCATTAAAAATTAATCTACTAATTTTGTCTTTTCAAATAATATTAGAGAAAGTACTACCTTACTTCAGGAAAAAATGCATATATTTATAAAAGCGAGACTGAACTGGAGTAGAAATGCTAAATCTAAAGAGACAGAACATAAATGTCCAACAATAATAAATGGTTAAGTAAATTCTAATACATTCGTGTGAGGGAAAATTGTGCACCCATTATAACTGATCATTTAGAATTATGCTGGCAAATAAAAATACCTATGATATATTTAAGGAACAGGTATGTTAAATCATATCAAATATCTTTAAATCTACAAGTTCGTAATAATACTAAAAACAAAAGAGAGAAAACATTTCATTGTTCACTGGGGTGATGATGAGAAACCTACACACTATTTCGAAAACTGGTACAGAAAGGAAAAGATTCAAGCATTTATCCTGCCCTTGTTCTGTAAGTTATGCCTCTGGGTAACCAAATAGTTGTGGAGGGGAAATTTATGTTTACAGGAGTATTCCAACTGATAAACAAAAATGATAGGATGGGATTACAGTATCACCCTTTTACACCTTGTAACGAATTAGTAGATCTAGGTAACAGATCTAAGTAACATAAAAGAGACCAGACGTGATGCCTCCTGGAGCATGTATGCGACACCATTTATAAAGTATAAAATGACTAGCCAAAAAGGAGCCTGAATTTCATCAAGCTTTCAGGTCTAACTAGCAACGCACAGGAACTACACAGGACAGAGGGACAGCATAGAGGGACACCACAGGGAAGCAATCAGCAAGATCCAGAGAGAAACTTGATAGAATAGATGCCTGCATTTCTTCAACAAATTAACTATAAGGGGAAAAGATCGAAGAGGAGCCTATGGATTTAAAAGATTGCTAAAGAAGACATGCATGCAGCCAAAAGCATATGAAAAAAAAGCTCAGTATCATTAGAGAAATGCAAATCAAAACCACAATGAGATAACATCTTACACAGGTCAGAATGGCTACTCTTAAAAAGTCAAAAAATAATAGATGCTAGGATGTGGAGAAAAGGGAACACTTATACACTTAGTGGGAGTGTAAATTAGTTCAACCATTGTGGAAGACAGTGTGACGATTCCTCAAAGACCTAGAGACGGAAATACCATTTGACCCAGCAGTCCCATTACTGGGTATATACCCAAAGGAATATAAATCATTCTGTTATAAAGATACATGTGTGCATATGTTCATCCCAGCACTCTTCACAATAGCGAAGACATGGAATCAACCTAAATGCCCATCAACGATAGACTGGATAAAGAAAATGTGGTACATATGCACCATGGAATACTATAGAGCCATTAAAAGGATCGAGACCACGTTCTTTGCAGGGACGTGGATGGAGCTGGAGGTCATTATCCTTAGCAAACTAACACAGGAATAGAAAACCAAATACCATATATTCTTACTTATAAGTGGAAGCTAAATGATGAGAACACGTGGACACATCGAGGGGAACAACATACACAGGGACCTACCAGAGAGCAGAGGGTGGGAGGAGGGAGAGGATCAGGAAAAATAAGTAATGGATACTAGGCTTAATACCCGGATGATGAAATAACCTGTACAACAAACCCCCATGACACATGTTTACCTGTGTAACAAGCCTGCATATCGTGCACATCTACCCCTGAAATTAAAATACAAGTTAAAAAAATAAAAATAAAAATGTCCATGTTAACTTCTAAAAAAAAAAATGTGGTCCATATACACCATGGACTACTATGCAGTCTTTATAAAAAAGAATGAGATCATGTCTTTTGCAGGAACATGGATGGAACTAGAAGCTATTATCCTCAGCAAACTAACACAGGAACAGAAAACCAAACACCACATGTTCTCACTTATACATGGAAGCTAAATGAAGAGAAGTCATCAACACAAAGAAGAGAACAACAGACACTACTTGAGGGCCCACTTGAGCGTGGAGGTTTAGAGGAGGGAGAAGAGCAGAAAAAATAACTATTAAGTACTCGGCTTAGTACCAGGGTAATGAAATAATCTTTACAATGAACCCCCATGACACAAATTTACCTAAATAATAAACCTTCACATGTACCCCCAAAGCTAAAGTAGGAGTTTAAAAAAAAGATTGAAGAGACGTATCAACCAAAAGAACCTATTGTAAGTATGCCTTCAAATAAACTGGAAAGAAAACAACGACAAGACAATTAGAGAAATGTAAACAGTGATCCAATATTTAAGGATATTAAGACTGTGCTAATTGTTAAGCTGTGAAAAGGGTATTGTCATTTTTTAAGAGTTTTTGTCTTTTATAGAGACATGCTGAGATATTTACTGATAAAATGAGAGCATGGCTAGGATTCGCTTCGGAATAATCTAGGTTGGGGGTAAACTGCAGTTCAGATGAAACAAGAGGCGCCACAAATGGAGATTCAATATGGATTTCAGTCCATTTTAGTGTATGTTTGAACTTTTTCATGATAAAAAAGATTTTTTACAGTGAGGGGAGGGAAACAGGATATTTAGTATAATCCCAGTATGGAAAAGAGTACGACAGACACCTCCAGACATTCTTCCTGAGTGAGCTCAGGAAGAAAATCAGGCTAGGCACGGTGGCTCACGCCTGTAATCCTAGCACTTTGGGAGGCTGAGGTGGGTGGATCACTTGAGGTCAGCAGTTCGAGACCAGCCTGGCCAACTGGTGAAACCGCATCTCTCCAAAAGTACAAAAATTAGCCAGGCGTCGTGACACATGCCTGTAATCCCAACTACTCGGGAGGCTGAGGCAGGAGAATCACCTGAACCTGGGAGGCAGAGTTTGCAATGAGCCAAGATTGTGCCACCGCACTCCAGCCTGGGTGACAGAGGGAGATTTCATATCAAAAAAAAAGAAAAGAAAAGAAAATCAAAGGGAACATATTAAAGACTCTAGGAGCTATCCCTGCGTGGCAGGACCATGGGTAATTTCTCTACTTTTATATCTTTCTCATTGTTTACACTTTTTTAATGAGCATATTTTTTAAATTGTTTTTTTAAAAAGCCACTTACGCTTTTTTCAAAAGAGCCTTTGAGTAAATAAGAGATCTGCTGCCTTCAGGGTCTCTTGTGGGTGGCAATTCTGGAGTTATGCTGATGGATAAAAGCTTATTGCTCTGCTAATCCTTCTTGTTATTGGAGTTTGGAGCTATTAAGGCACATTACCCCCATGGAGTAATATAACATCTGAAATCATGTCAAACAAACGTTCGCATGGTGAAAACGGCATGTTTCACAGGCGTGCCAGAAAGGGTATAATTGAACCCATTAAATATGAAGCATGTGAATTCCAAAGGTTACTGAATAAATAATGTTATTTAACAAAGTGAAATTAGAGTGTGAACAGGCTGAAATTAGAGTTCATTTCCCTTCTGAAAATTCCATCTCGTACTTCAGAGAGTGAGCTGATGGGGCCTTCCCTCCACCAGCTCCTACCTGGATTTGAGAGCATCTCCCAGAATGAAGCACTGGCTTCGCTCTTCTCTTTGCACATGTGCACCAGGAAGCTCCTTCGGGCTTGCATCACATACAGTTCTCGAGTGCCTAATGGGCAGAAGGCCTGTGTTAGGCACTGCGGTGGAGGACTGGGGGACTAAAAGGACAGGGGTGAAAAAAAATGACTTTTGTTTTTTAGAAGGAGTCTCACTCTGTCACCAGGCTGGAGTGCAGTGGCGCAATCTCAGCTCACTGCAACCTCTGCCTCCTGGGTTCAAGCGATTCTCCTATCTCAGCCTCCCAAGTAGTTGGGACTACAGGCATGTGCCACCACGCCCAGCTAATTTTTTTAGTAGAGACTGGGTTCACCATGTTGGCCAGGCTGGTCTCCATCTCTTGACCTTGTGATCTCCCTGCCTTGACTTTCCAAAGTGCTGGGATTACAGGCGTGAGCCCCTGAGCCCGGCCCAAAAAAAATGATGTTTTAAACAAAGGCCTTACTTCAGAAGATTGTGATCCAATTGGGATGTCTCTCTCTCTCTCTCTCTCTCTCTCTTTCTCTCTCTCTCTCTGTCTCACACACACACACACACACACACACACACACAAATTGATACTAAAACATCAATTGCAGAATTGTGGGCATTTCCTGCTCTTATGCACTAAATTATGTCCCCACTCCCACCCCCAAATGTGACTATATTTGAAGATAGGGTCTTTAAGGAGAAATGAGGTTGTGAGGATGAGGCACCGATCCAGTAGAATGTGTGTCTTCATAAGAAAAGGAAGAGCTACTAGGAGTGCATGTGCACAGAGGAAAGGCTTTGTGAGAAGGCAGCCTTCTGCAGGGCAGGATGGGAGGCCTCACCTGGAACCAACCCTGTGGGTACCTCAATCTTGGACTTCCAGCCTCCAGAACCATGATAGAATAAGTGTCTGTTGTTTAAGCCCCTGAGTCTGCTGTATTCTGTTATGCAGCCTGAGCAGGCTGATACACCTACAGCTCACACTTCCCCATGTCACAAGAGGTACTTCCCATTCTTCACTGCCATGTGCAGCTTCTTCACTCTTCAAGACTGGCCACTCCATCTAGGGGACAACAGAAACCATGGAAACTCTCTTTGCTTATCCTCAATCACTTCTTGGGATCCCCTTTCAAGCACGCTGCAGTCAGGAATGCCCAAACCCAGGAACACAGCTAGCCCATGTAGAGCCTTTGTGTGAATTAGAAAAAAGGCCCTCCTTTGGTCAATACGGCCCTGGGGACACAGAGCAGTGAGCAGACAGTGTCTTAACGGTCATCAGAAGATGGCACTCCTTCCTCCACACAGACTCAGCCCAATGCCAGGGTGCACAGGTGGGCAAGCACAGCCCCACCATGCCACTTGGCTTGATGTTCTTGTGCAGCAGTCCCCAGACTTTTTGGCACAAGGGACTGGCTCAATGAAAGATAATTTTTCCAGGGACTGGGGGGTGGTGGGGGATGGTTTGCGGTTGATTTAAACATTACAGCATGACATTTATCATTAGACTGTCATAAGGAGTGAGCAACCTAGACCCCTCACATGCACAGTTCACAATCGGGTTTATGCTTCTATGAGAATCTAATGTCACCACTGATCCGACAGGAGGCAGAGCTCAGGTGGCAATGCTCGCTTGCCCACCACTCACCTCCTGCTGTGTGGCCGGGGTCCTAACAGGCCACAGAGAGATACTGGTCCATGGCCCAGGGATTGGGGACCCCTGTCCTTGTGCCCAACCACATGTAGAGCTCTGAACAAGCCCCTGACCACCTGTCCCAAGGCTGGCTTCTCACCTCAGTCCAGGGCTGCACAGATGGCAGAGAATGGCAGTAGCAGTAGAGTTAAGGACAGCTCCTGTGTTCCTGAACTTCCCCCTCATTCCCCCAACACCAGCTCCAAAGCTGCTCCCACCAGCAGGTGCAAGCCCTGTTCCACCTCCCCTACTCCAGAACCTCAGCCTGGTCTATGCCTGGGAACTCCTCTGACCCACAGATGCTGCCCTTCTTCCCTGCCTTTGTCATTCCACACCAGACTGAAGGGAATCCCCCAGGAGGCTGTTGGGGCGGTTGGGAGGAGGAGTGGGTCCACAGCTCAAGGATCCCCAGGGGGACTTCACCCCAACACCTCTCTGTCCATGCGAAGCTGTGAAAGCTCTTCCAGGAAGGGCCACCTGGTGGCAACTCCCATTTGAAAGGACGTCCAATGTAAGCCCAAATTGAAGAATTTAACCAAATACTAAATTTTTAAAAGAATGCAAATGCACTAACTCTGTCATGGGGAAAACGTGAATTCAGAGACTAAAGAGTAATGATTGGGTTCCTCTTAGTTTCTTCTAATTCTGCTCATGAGCAGCTCGTAGCTGATCTCTCCTCCAACATCACAGCTGAAGATAACACCTGAGGATGGCATCTTCCCCTTAGATGTGGCCCTGTGCTGGACTTCTCCACGGGCAGCATGTTCCACCAAAAGCATGGTGTGACTGGAAAGATGACTTTATAAAAACCTCCTGGCTAAGAATTTCTCCTTCATCTCCCCATCACAGGGCTACCATTATGGCTTTATTTCTTTGGCCCAGTTATGGGCTCTTTTAGAATGTCACCATTTCAGGAGCAATGACATTAGGAGCTCTCGCTACCACCAGGTGTAGGGCAGCAGTTATGAGGCCAGGCTCTCAAGCCAGGTTTGGAGATTCAAATCCTGGCTCTGCCATGTAACTGGTTCTGCGACCTTGGGAAGGTCACCTATCTTCTTCTTGAGTCCAATTCCTCAGCTGAGAAATGAGGACAATCATCATCCTCTTTCCTCCCTGGTTTGTTGGAAGTGTTAGATGAGGTGATGTGGAAGTTCGTTAGCACAGTGACCAATATGTAGTAAGCAATCAGTAAATGTTAGCTATCATTAATCTTGGATGTTTGAATGTAAATTAGTCTATCAGCTGTGTTCTTAGAGGGTGACAGACATTTAGACATGTTTGACTTTAAACTGACCAAAGAGTCAGCAATTCCAGCCTCTCCCAGTTGTCACCCATCTTTTCACAAATGTCACCCACTCTCCTGCTGATGTCACCCTCCCTCACCCTAAGGTCAGCCACCTCACCACAATGTCACCATTCCCCTCCTGTTCTTAGAGTGCCTGAGTCCCACACAGAAGGTGAAGCAGCTTCTCCTAGACTCAAGCTTAGCACCTGCCCTTGGCTTTAACTAGAAACTGATATGCAAGTTGTTGAAAAAACTAGTCCAGGATACTTGGCTGAAGACAAGGTGAATATAGCTGATATCCTACTCCTCCAGTGGCTGTACATTTGATTTAACCAAAAAAGCACGGGTTGAGGATTTAATGAAAGCCCATCCCCAGGTTGGAAAGAAGCAGAGTAAAAAGAGAGTGGTTATTGACATTTTTCACTGCCAGGCAGGAGATGCATGTCTGGCCCCAGTGAGTGAGTCAGGGAACCTATTAGCATTGGAAAATGAAGGAGACGCCCATCAATCTCACTCTACTCTCACTCCCAACTAAAACAGAGCTGGGCCACACCACTCCTCAAGCTGTTTGCAGCACCACTGCTCTGCTCCTAGACTTATGGAGCCAATAAAGGCATAGCAGGGCTGGAATTTGGTTGGAAATCTCCAAAAGGCATCTATTCTGTCCCCTCTCTAATACGATCAGCTTTGAGACTCGAAGCTGAATCTCCCTAACACATAGGTGAATGGGTGTCCTCTGCAAATTATCTGAAGATAGCAGGAATTCCCCTCCCCCGCCAAACTACTCCCCCCACCATTGGAAAGCGACGGCCTTGAGTTATCTTCAGGCAGACTACCTTCTTTTTCCTCTTTTTAAATCTAAATATTCTGGAAGTGATCATGACGTAAAATGTCATCAAATATTAGTGGCAGAGGGTGAACTGTTTTCTCCAGTTTCTTACTCCATGGGGATGAGTCAAAAGCTTGTTGTTGGGGAAAAGGTTTGGTATTACATGGTATGGTAGAGATGATCACAGCCCAGAAAGGACCATGCTCCCACTCCACAGTCAGGTTGCTGCTGGGGAGCCCACCAGGGACTGCACTTCCCAGATTCCCCTGCATTTGGAATTAAACATTTTGCAGTGGAATGTGGGTGACAGTGGTGGGTGTTCCAGGCTGACCTGGTAAAGCATTATGTGCAGGATTCTCCACGCCCTTTCCCTGGGTGACTCCAGCTAAATCTTTTGCAGCACAAGATGGCAACTCCATGAGATGGAGCAGCTTAGGTCCCTGAGTCACCCCTTGGAAGATAACTGCCTGCATGGGATGAACTGTGCCAATGAGATTTGGGGTGGTTTGTACAGCAGTTAGCACCACTCGACTGAGAGACGAGGCGTGGGCAGAGCTCAGGCCTGGGGTGGTGCTGTCTGAGACATGGCTCAGACATGGCTGTGGGAAGTAGGGGCATGAATGAGAATAATGGGCACTTTATGGGGAAGGAGGGAGGGCAGAAATGCACGCAAGCTACTCCCACTAGAGCCAAGCGTTCCCAGACTGCAGCCACCCTGATTAAGTCACGTGAGGTCATTTTGTGTCGGGAATTGGTAGGTTCTTGGTCTCACTGACTTCAAGAATGAAGCCACGGACTCTTGCAGCGAGTGTTCTTAAAGATGGGGTGTCCAAAGTTTGCTCCTTCAGAGGTTCAGATGTGTCTGGAGCTTCTTCCTTCTGGTGGGTTTGTGGTCTGGCTGTCAGGAGCGAAGCTGCAGACCTTTGTGGTGAGTGTCACAGTTCTTAAAGGCAGCAAGTCTGGAGTTGTTCGTTCTTCCCGGTGGGTTCGTGGTCTCGCTGGCTTCAGGAGTGAAGCTGCAGACCTTCGCAGTGAGTGTTATAGCTCATAAAGGCAGCGTGGACCCAAAGAGTGAGCAGCAGCAAGAGTTATTGCAAAAAGCGACAGAACAAGGCTTCCACAGTGTGGAAGGGAACCCCAGCGAGTTGCCATGCTGGCTTGGGCAGCCTGCTTTTATTCCCTTATCTGGCCCCACCCACATCCTGCTAATTGGTCCATTTTACAGAGAGCTGATTGGTCCGATTTGACAGAGTGCTGATTGGTACATTTACAATCCTTGAGCTAGATACAGAGTCACAGAGTGCTAGTTCTCGGTGTTTCTGCCCGGTTGAGGAGGAGCTGGTGGAAAAACTTGCGAGTGAGGAAGAGAAGCTAGCTGACTGAAGGAAGATGGCCTGTCTGCTCTGCCGGCACCAGTTCCCGAACAAAGATGCCCTAGTTAGGCACCAGCAACTCTCAGACCTTCGCAAGCAAAACATGGATACTACCGACAATCCAGGCTGAGCGAGCAGGAGCTGGAAGCCTTGGAGCTAAGGGAGAGAGAGATGAAATACCGAGACCGAGCTGCAGAAAGACAGGAGAAGTACGGCATTCCAGAACCCCCAGAGCCCAAGCGCAAGAAGCAGTTTGATGCTGGCACTGTGAATTAAGCCACCCACCAAAAGCAACCCACCAAAGATGGCACTGACCACAGTAACACTGGCAACAAGATGCTGCAGGCCATGGGCTGGCCGGAAGGCTCTGGCTTGGGACCAAAGTGCCAAGGCATTACGGCTCCCATTGGATACTACTATAATTCCTTAACCCAGCAGTACCTTTACTGGGATGGGGAGAAAGAGACCTACGTGCCAGCTGCAGAGTCTAACTCCCACCAGCAGACCGGCCTGCCTCCTGCAAAAGAGGGGAAAGAGAAGAAGGAGAAACTCAAGAGTTAAACAGCCCAGCAGATCACCAAAGACATGGAACGCTGGGCTAAGAGTTTGAATAAACAGAAAGAAAACTTTAAAAATAGCTTTCAGCCTGCCAATTCCTTGAGGGAAGAAGAAAGGAGAGAATCTGCTGCAGCAGACGCTGGTTTTGCTCTCTTTGAGAAGAAGGGAGCCTTAGCTGAAAGGCAGCAGCTCATCCCAGAATTGGTGCGAAACGGAGATGAGGAGAATCCCCTCAAAAGGGGTCTGGTTGCTGCTTACAGTGGTGACAGTGACAATGACGAGGCGCTGAGAGTGAGGGCTCCTAGCACATTGTCACCTCTCAGTTTGACAAGCACGAGAAAAAAGAATCCATTACTCCAAACACAAGTTGTTTTGAGAGAAGAAACTTTTTTCTGTATTTGGTTGGGAGTAATGAGGTGATTTAAATTTTTGCTTTGATCTGGCTTTCACTAGGCCTGAAAAGTCATTCCAAATAAGGTATTGCTTATCCCTAAGCTTCCCTGCACACGTGGACATTTAACTCCTTAAAAACACTATCGTAGGCCAGGCGCGGTGGCTCAAGCCTGTAATCCCAGCACTTTGGGAGGCCGAGACGGGCGGATCACGAGGTCAGGAGATCAAGATCATCCTGGCTAACACGGTGAAACCCCGTCTCTACTAAAAAATACAAAAAACTGGCCGGGCGCGGTGGCGGGCGCCTGTAGTCCCAGCTACTCGGGAGGCTGAGCCAGGAGAATGGCGGGAACCCGGGAGGTGGAGCTTGCAGTGAGCTGAGATCTGGCCACTGCACTCCAGCCTGGGCCACAGAGCGAGACTCCATCTCAAAAAAAAAAACACTATCCTAAATCCACGTGCATACTACTGCACTCATTTCTGTCGTTTCTGAACCTCCACACTTAGATTTGGATCAGGTGGTAAAGTGAGGTCATTGATAAATATCTTACCTTGAGTCTCCTGCCCCTAGATCCATGATATGGGACAGTTACTGACTGCCAGGCTGGGGTCTAGGAACTAAGTCAGTAAGTGTCTGTTGAATACATAAATGAAACACTATTCAATATCTTTCCTCTTCTTAATCAGTCAATCTATTTTCCTCGTAGCTTCTATGCCAGTACAATTCCCCCAGCCCCCATTCTCTATAAATGCCGGGCGAGGGGATGGGGGACAGGGCATAAAAATAGAAACCATTTCAAAGAAAATTCTCCCACATCTTAGTTTGAGTTAAGGGTTAGCCCAGGTATGAGCTAGCCCATTCATTCCACCAAAAAGTTCTGCCACAGGCTATCGCAGGATAATGTCTACAGGTGAATGAACTTGTTTCTTTCTCTATTTAAGAAAGTCTCCATTGCTAATTCTCCAATACTCTGAGTGAAATTTACACAGTCTCACACACATACACACACACACACACACACACACACGGGTTGAATAGTATTGAATACCCTAACAATCAGTGTTCTGGGAGGCAAACAACTCCAGCTAACTTAAGCAGAAAAGAAATTGATTTGCAGTGCGTTGGCTGGCTCACAGATTCAATTGAAATTATCTGGGAATCAGGTTCAGGAAAGAGAAAAAAGCTAAGGAAAATAAGGTGTTGAGAAGATCACACTGTGAGAACAGTCTTCTTAGCACCACAGCCATGGTCTGAATGTTTGTGTCTCCCTAAAATTCTTATGCTAAAACCTAATCCCCAAAGTGATGATATGAGGAGATGGGGCCTTTGCAGGGTGATTACAGGCCCTCGTGAATGGGATTAATGCCCTTATGAAAGAGCCTGGAGAGCTGCCTTGTGTCTTCCACCACATGAGAACACGGTTAGAAAGCACCATCTATGAACAAGGAAAAGAGCCCCCACCAGACACCAAATCTGTTGGTACCTTGATCTTGGACTTTCCAGCCTCCAGAACCTTGAGAAATAAATTTCTGTTGTTTATAAGCCACCTGGGCTCTGGTATTTTGTTATAGCAGTCAGAGCAGACTGAAACACATACCATCAGCGCCACCATTGTCCCTAGACCGCTGTCTATCTCAGCCATAGAAAGGAATCTCTCCATGTCCTGTGCAACTCTGTCACTCGTGTTTCAAAGTCCTAGGCAGAAACATCCGACTGACTTAGGCTGCGTCACAAGCCTGCACCCTAGCTTCCAAGAAGCCAGGGTAGGTGATAACCATCCTCCTTCATTTTCTGAAGTGGGTTATTTGGAAACGAGCCAGCCAAAAATAATGGACTGTCTTTTGCAGTCCATCTCTTCAGCTCCCCAGCATTTTCTCACACTAGTCTTCCCATATTGGGAACTTTCTAAAAATGTTTCTAACATAAGACAACTATCCATTAACATGCTGAAAGTGCTCTCAACTCTCCTCAAGGTGAGGCACCCACATTACATCAGCTTTCCCAGATTTCTAGACCATGTCCATTCCACTTAATATATTTTAATGAATTTCTTTTCATTGTTGCCACTCTATCTTGATATTCTGTATCCTAGGTAACAAATCATAAAACAGCCACTGTCAACACTATAGACAACAATGAAAGGAAAGTCATTAAAATATATGAACGTATACATTAAAAGACATGAAAGAATAGAGTAGCTATCTGCATCGCTCAATACATGTTCCCTTGCATAGTCCCTGGCACCTACCATGCAGCTATTGACCTGAAGAATGCCTTTTCCTCTATTTCAATAAGCAGAAAATCAAAACAAACTTTTTAAACCCAAAGAAGTTTGCTTCATCTGATAAGGACAACAACACACTTTTACTGTCTTTCTTTGGGAATATTTTTTAGCATCAGCTCTGTGCCATACTTACACCACAGGAGTATTTCCTATATCACCATCATCCTACAGAATGCTATACTCACCCACAATACTAATGACACCAGGCTTATGGAATATGGAAATCAGAAGGTTGCAGCCATACTAGATGATTCTATAACACACAAAGGGTCAGAGATAAACACCATGAAAATACTTGGGTGTGTCATCTCAATACAGTTTCCAGGGTCCAGTGGTCTAGAATACAGATTTCCATCCCCATGAGTCTGGAATACGCCAGTTTTGAAGTTTTAGTATTGAAGGGAGGGATGATCTACCAGAAGATACAACAGTTGTTCCACTGAATTGTAACAGAGGCTGCTACCTGAACCTTTCTTGTTTCACATGCCTCAAACAGGAAAAATTGGAAGCTAGAATGTTAGCTGGTATGATTGATATTCCTAAGACGAATCAATGCTGCTCTACTCAATGAGGGCAAGAAGGTGTACGGGATAAACTACAATGGCCATTAGAGGGCTTCCTGGTATTTCCATGTGTGCGAGGCAGGATAATAGACCAATGCGTCCTAATTCCCAGAACCCGTAAATATGTTAGGTTACACGGCAAAGGAGAATTAAGGTTGCCAATTAGATGGCCTTAAAATAGGGAAATAATGCTAGATTATCCTGCGAGACACAATTATAGTTACACTATTAAGTTTAAAATAATTTGGTCTTTGTTTTAAGTCATATTTACATTCTGCATCAGTCAAACTTGATAGAAATCAGGATTTTTATGGTGGCACTAATCTTTGAAATTCCCCTGGAATGTAGTATTGCTTTGGATTATCATTTAGTAGGGAAGAGCCACACACTAAAGAGAATCAAGATAGTTACCAAATTATGGCTAGCGTGCAGTTAGAGCAGTAATCAGAATGTTCTGACTCACATGGACCTTTGGGGGCTGGTTAATTTTAGAGACTCTAGAATTGAAATAGGTAAACAACCCACTAATATTCTACTTGGTCTATAAAATAAACAAAATAAATATCCCCTATAGATCTAGCGATCAAGTCATGGTCCCTCTGTTACAGCAGTCAGAGCAGGGAAAAGCCATCCAAATAAGGTATTGCTTATCCCTAAGCTTCCCTGCACACGTGGACATGTAACTCTTTTAAAAAGGACTTTATTTTACCCTTTCTCCCATAATATCCTTGACTACGTGGATCACAAAGACAACACAGGGATTCTAGCAACTGCTGAGTGTATATATATGTGTGTGTGTGTATATATACATATATATGTGTATATGTGTGTGTGCGTGTATTTTAACTTTAAACTCACAAAAGGAAGAAATAATCTCAGGATGTAGCTTATTATAAAGCAGGCTCAGGCTGAAATCCACAACCTGACTCCTGTAAGCTCTCAGTAAAAGCACTAGACTAGCATGACATTCTGTCCCTAGAGAAATTAGACCTATTTCAGAACTAGTGTTCAGTAATCCCCAAAAGGACTTGCTTTTTCCCTGTCCCCAGTACCTGGTTACTTTAGTAAATAGACGCAGTCCTTGTGCAAAAGATTTGAGAAGGACTCACAGTATGTATTTGTGATGACATTGCAGGATCCTTCCTCAAGGGAACCTGTCTTTCCTTTGATCCAAAGAGCTCTGGGTCTGGCAGCTGACTTAGGTTTAGGTATTAAGGAAGGATCATGACTTGATCACTAGCTCTATAGGGGATATTTATTTTGTTTATTTTATAGATCAAGTAGAATGTTAGTGGGCTGCCTACCTATTTCAATTCTAGAGTCTCTAAAATTAACCAGCCCCCAAAGATCCATGTGAGTCAGAACATTCTGATTACTGCTCTAACTGCACGCTAGCCATAAATTGGTAACCACCTTGATTCTCTTCAGTGTGGCTCTTCAGCCTCTATTATTCCAGAATTGTCTCACCCAGATTGAAACCAGGGAGCCTCTTCCAACTACAATGTGCTCCTACCAGCATACAGAGCAATCCCAGTTCCATACTTCTCAAAGGTGCTGATCCTTCCTCTCATTATAGATGTCTCTCTTAATGCCTTAAAGAAGAGCGAGGCGAGCAGATCACTTGAGGTCAGGAATTTGAGACCAGCCTGACCAACATAGCGAAACCCCGTCTCTACTAAAAATACAAAAATTAGCTGGGCATGGAGGCACGTGCCCATAATCCCAGCTACCTGGGAGGCTGAGGCAGGAGAATCACTTGAACCCAGAAGGTGGAGATTGCAGTAAGCCGGGATTGTGCCACTGCACACCAACCTGGGTGACACAGCAAGACTATATCTCCAAAAAAAAAAAACAAGAAAGAAAGAAAAGCAATGTCTAGGCCCTCTTGAGGGGCACATTCAGAACCACTCTTAGACCTTGGTAACCAGGTTTATTGTGCTAGGCTCTATACTGTAGGGGGGGCTGCTGTGATCCTCCTCTTACTGTGCCCCTTTACACAGGGTGAAGTCTCTCATAAGGTTACAATAGTCAACTGTCAGTCATGGCTGCCATTTCAACTGAAAGGTCAACTGGAGTGACAGATGGGGTGGATCTGCTCCCAAGCTCACACACACGGTTGTTGGCAGGTCTTGATCCCTCACCACATGGGCACAGAGGGTGGCTCACAAGACGCCAGCTTGAATCTCTCAACCAAGGGATCTCAGAGAGGGAGAGAGACCCCCCAAGAAAGAAGTCACCGTGTTTTTATAGCCTAATCTCAGAGGTGATATTATGTCTGCTGTACTCTATTCGTTAGAAGGACTTCACTAAATCCAGCCTACACACAAAGAGAAGGGATTACACAAGAATGTCAATACCAGAAGTCTGGTATTGGTGCAACCTTGGGGCTACTTAACACAGCTTCCTTAGTAGGGCTCAGAAATACTCCCAAGTAGGAAGGGCCTTGTGTAGGCAACAAGACAGCAAATGTCCACTACAAGTACTCAGGTAAATTAAGTACCCAAAGATTAAAGGAACCAGAATAGACTCTGAAAAAAGCAAGGTAATGGGTTACAGGACAATTTTAGAAGTTCTCCCATTTTCAGTTCATTTTTGTCTAGTTCCTAAGGCGTATGCGCAAGCCCAGCCATTTGTCTGTGCAGAACAGACAATGTCCACATGGTGTGATTCAACAGACACAAAGAAAGTCTGTCTCCTGGGACCCAGGGAAGCCTCGCCCCCAAATCCCATACTGTCACTCTCTTTTCCTTACATTTTGTACATTCCAAAATGAGATTTTTTTTAAGCATAAAGCTTCTTGACGTAAGGCAAACACCTCTGAGGCTTTTAATATGGGAAAGTTTTATCAGTCATTACATGTTGGTACAAATTTGGTGGCTTGGGTATTTTCTAGAACATTCTTTGATTGTGAAAGGAGGGTATAGGAAAGAAGAAATACCAGGAGGGTCCCTAGAGATGATCTTAAGGTGGTGATTCTGTCCAACAGAAGCGAAGGGGCATTGAGCAGAGATGGATATAAAGCCATCCTTCGTTTTCTTCATCATTTAGCGCACAATTTTCAGTCAGCAACAAACAATGACATTGTACTGATGCACAGTCCTTGTTTTTCTTTTTTTTCTTTTTTTTTATTATACTTTAAGTTCTAGGGTACATGTGCAAAACATGCAGGTTTGTTACATATGTATACATGTGCCATGTTGGTGTGCTGCACCCACTAACTCGTCATTTACATTAGGTATATCTCCTAATGTTATCCCTCCCCCCTTCCCCCTCCCCACAATAGGCCCCGGTATGTGATGTTCCTCTTCCTGTGTCCAAGTGATCTCATTGCTTAATTCCCACCTATGAGTGAGAACGTGCGATGTTTGGTTTTCTGTTCTTGTGATAGTTTGCTGAGAATGATGGTTTCCAGCTGCATCCATGTCCCTACAAAGGACACGAACTCATCCTTTTTTCTGGCTGCATAGTATTCCGTGGTGTATATGTGCCACATTTTCTTAATCCGGTCCGTCACTGATGGACATTTGGGTTGATTCCAAGTCTTTGCTATTGTGAATAGTGCCACAATAAACATATGTGTGCATGCGTCTTTATAGCAGCATGATTTATAATCCTTTGGGTATACACCCAGTAATGAGATTGCTGGGTCAAATGGTATTTCTAGTTCTAGATCCTTGAGGAATCGCCACAGTCCTTGTTTTATCTGACACTTCATTCTATGACACCCGAGTGAGGGAGACATCATGTCCGCTATTTAATAGAGGAGGTTAAGTGACTTGCCCAATGTCACAGCTACTTTGCTATTTTGCAGCAGAGTCAGAATTACTACCAAAGGAAGTGGATTCCAACATCAGCGTTCTTTCTACCACATCTTCCAGCCCAAGGAAGCAGGATAATGGCAAGGTGGAGGGCAGGGGGGTGAGGGCAGTTTTCCAGAGTGATCTTTAGAAAAATACACTCTTGACAAGGAGAGTTGTCACTCCTCATGACTCTGACAACACAAATAAAACCCCCCTACTTGAATGGATGGCAAACAGTTTTGCAGGCATTAGGGGTTTTTAATCCAATCTTGAGCACTCAGATTTTGATTAGATAGGACATTTGGGGAAAGAGCAGTTTATATTGAGTGGGAAGCCGTATTGTTCTGTGCTTAAAGTATGCATGCTCTGGGAGGGAGCTTTAGAATATTATGGCTCTGAGAGAAACACTTTCATCCTAGCAGTGGTATTTTCAAGCCTAAAACGACTTCATCATTTTCAATGGCCCACCCAGACACAGCCAAGGACAAGACTGATACCCAGGCTGATATTATGCTAAGTCTTGGATGGCCCTTTAAGTCCTTGTTTTTTATCTTCTACCTCAAACTTGAGAGTAAGGGACCTTAGGTTGACCTGTTGCTCAAGAACCAAGGTGAACAAATGTTTTCTGTGAAGGGCCTGCTAGTAAATATTTTAGGCTTTGTGGGCCAGACATCTCTGTCACAACTATTCAACTCTGCCACTCTAGGGCAAAAGCAGTGACAGGCCACAGGTAAACAAATAGGTGTGGCCAGAGGTGGCTGTGAACTTGCAGGACCCGGAGAGTTGAGTGCTCCTTAATTTGTTAAACCCTGGGCACCTAGCTTGTCTCACCTTAATTGCAGGCCTGAGCAGGACTGTATCATAATAAAATCTTGTTTACAAAAGCAGTAGGCATCCTAAGAGCCAAAAAGCAGAAGCAATCCAAGTGTCTATCAACTGAGGAATGGGTGAACAAAATGTGGTCTATCCATACAATGGGATATTATTTGGTCATAAGAAGGAATGAGACACTGACACATGCTACAGCATGGAGAAAACCTAGAAAGTGGTATGCTAAAAACAAGAAGTCAGTCATAAAAAAAAACAAAAAAAAAACACAGTATTATATGATTCCACTCATTCAAATGGAATGTCCAGAACAGGGAGGTCTATAAAGACAGACAGCACATCTGTAGTTACTTGGTGAGGAGGGGCAGAATGAGAAGACGTTAAGGGGTAGGGATGGTAGCTAAAGGGCTTTGACGTGGTGAAAATGTTCTGAAATTGACTGTGCGATGGTTGCACATGTCTGTGAACACACTAAAAACGATTGAATTGTTCACCTTAAATGGGTAAATTTCATGGTGTGTGATTTGCATATCAATAAACTGTTTAGGGAAAAAAGAACACAGGTGGTCCACAGGCTGGATTTGGCCCATTCTCCAGAGTTTGCTGACCCAGCTCTAGTGTAGTTTTTTTAATGTATCTTCTTTCATATTCACGGTAAACCTGTGAGGCAGATATTATCTGGGCTCTAAATGATCGCGGAACTTGCCCGGGGTCACTCAGCAGGGGGAGGGCCAGAGTGCCTTCTGAGCACTTCCGTGCTACTGAGCACATCACTCAGACTAGAAGTCTCCATTTTTATCTCCTCCAGAGCGTGTGGCCCAGAGCTCTGTGCCCGGAGAAGATACCTTCAACTGTTGATTTGATTTGTACTTAGAGAAGAAAAACAGTGCAATGGGTAAAAGCACAGACTCTGGAGTGAGACTGCCTGGATTCAAATTCCAGCTCATCGCCACTGCATGATCCTGAGCGAATCACCTTTTCCTCTCTGCCTCAGTTTTCTCATCTGTAAAATGGGGATAACAAGAGCTCCCACCTCATAGGATTCTTGTGGGAAGTTAATGAATTCTAGATGAGAACAGTGACACAGATTTGCTATTACTATTATTTATAAGCTACGCTTTTCATGTGTGTTGATGGTCCTGCAAGCAGTGCAATCTGTTCTAATGATGGACATTTCAGGCATCAACAACAGGTCAGCAGGGAAAATCGGGGGGACATGGGAGATGTTTGGCCCTAATCAAATCACAACCCAAGCACGTCTTGCTGTTCAACCAAACTTCACGACATTCCCCAGACCTCTGACTCTCCCGAGTGCATGGGATGTTTGGGATAACTAATGGATGGAGGAGTTCGACTTTGGCTGCCTGGACCTGCCGTGATGGGAGGGGGCAGGGGGCGTACCCCAGGCCTCAGCCACTCAGCACCATCCGGAAGCGCCTCACATTCCATTTAGCTTATAATAGCAGATATGAAAATTTTATCAGGTTTTCTGCCTTACTCTTGTGAAATATTAAACATCAATAAATTATTAAGCCAATGTAAAATACTACAAATGTTCCTAGACTTCAAAAGGCACTTCAGAAGCACGTTGGTTACAGGGCTATTTTGGGCGAAGCAAACCTGCCCCAATAAGGAGGTACCTTTTTTCTTCTCCCATTATCTGTGTTCCTTTGTAGGGAGATGTCTATTCTGGGATTCACGCTCTACAAATAAGCCCCTAAGAAGCAGGAGTTCTGCACAGGTAGCCACTTGACGTGTTCTAAGAGGAGTGTGGGCAGGATCTGGAATCTGCACCTGGGAGGAGGGAACCGAACTGCAGGCCTGGGGCCCAAACTTTGAAAAAAATGACATTGTGTTAGGTGTTCCCACACTGACCCTTCTCTCCATCTTGGAAGCGGGAGTGCCTCTTGGGTGTGGGTTGTGGCCAGAAAGGTTTCTGATGCCCAGCACTGCAGCTGCCTCTCTGGTCCTCCCACGGCCCAGCCTCCTGCACCTGCATCTGCTTCAGGACAGAGGGACAGCTCCAAGAGAAACCAAAATGAGACACCCCACTGGTGTACAAGCCACTCAGCTCAGGTCTCCATTACAGGGCGGCCCAGAAAGGGAAGAGAGCGCTTTCCTGCTTTGTTACAAGTTGCCACACAGCTAAGCATGCAGAGGCAAGTCAGCCATGATGGGAACATGACACAGGACAGCGTGGGGTGACAGCGAGGCCCGGACAGCAGCAGCAGACACGACAGCATTCAGCATGCAGCAGGGAGCCGTGGGGCAAAAAGGCGCAGTGCCTACAGCACCTGGCAGAGCCCCCAGTATGGAGCTGCTCCCTCAAGACTCTATCGAGGCTGTGCCTTTCCCCATGCCCGCCCGGGAAGGCTGGTCCCAGCCAGACTGTCCTTTACCTCTCCACCCCAGCCTCGCCTCTGCCTCTCTCTGTTTTGACACTGTCTCTGTGTATGGGTGTGTGTGTGTGTGTGTGTGTGTGTGTGTGTGTGTGTGTGTGTTTTATCCATTTATATAATTTATTTCATAAATCAATTTAGCATCTTACCCAAGGAAGAAAAGTGTAACCATTAGGAATAATTTTACCTACCCGTAACAGAAACCTGACCAGCTGTGGCTTAGCACACCAGGACAGGTCCCATTTACCTCACACAGCCTGGTGGTAGCAGGTGCAAGGTTGATCCCGGGTCGCTGAGGATCCAGGCTCCCTACTCTTGCAGCACTGTCTGCATTCTTTAGTGTACTTGCTCTTTCTCCTTCATGCTACTCCTCTAAGTGTCACATCCCCCAGGGAAGCATCAAGCTAAGAAAACCTGACCATAGGGACTTAGAAAAGCAGGGCCTGTTTTGCTCATCACAGGAAGTCCAGAGGTAAGCAGACGCCCATGGGATTTCAACCACTCAGCAGTGCTGGTGCCTCCTGGGCCTCCACACCACAATCTGTGGTGAATGGGCCTCTGGCATCACTTGCCAGTTCTTGGTGACAAGATGGCTGCCACAGCCCCAGACATCACACCTGCCTTCAAGGCAGGAGAGGGAAAATGGGCAAAGCCAGCTCCAGCTGCATATGTCTCCTTTCATCAGAAAAGCAAAAGGTATATTTGCTGGTGAGACTCTTATCTCTCTCTCTGCAGCCTAAGCCTCTGCCTTGTGAGCCAAATCCACACATCCAGCTGCCTCCTGGGCATCTCTCAGAACACCATACATACGTGAAAAGACCAGGAGACCTGGGTTTAAGACTGAGCCATGCTACTGGCTGAGACCTAGGAAAAGACACTTAATCCCTCAGAATCTAGGTTTCTATCTAACTTTGGGAATAGCACTCCCTGAAGACCTCCCATAGAGTTACTGTGAGGATGAAATCAGACAATGAAGGTAAAGGTGCTTTGAAATTGCAAAGCATGGCAACATTTCCTCGTGTGTTCCAAGAATAACAGAAACAAAAAATGTGCACTGCCAGGCGCGGTGGCTCATGCCTGTAATCCCAGCACTTTGGGAGGCTGAGGCAAGCAGATCACTTGAGGTCAGGAGTTTGAGACCAGCCCAGCCAACATGGCGAAACCCTGTCTCTACTAAATATACAACAATTAGCCAGGCATGGTGGCAGGTGCCTGCAATCCCAGCTACTCACAAAGCTGAGGCATGAGAATCTCTTGAACTCCGGAGGCGGAGGCTGCAATGAGCCGAGGTCACACCATTGCACTCCAGCCTGGACAACAAGAGTGACTTCGTCTCAAAAAAAAAAAAAAAAAATTGAAAATAGAACTACCATATGATAGTCAGAGACATCGGCACTCTCATGTTTACTGTAGCACTATTCACAGTAGCCAAGATTTAGAAGCAACTTACATGCCCATCTATGGAAGAATGTGGTACATATATACAACAGAATACCATCAGTGGAGACTGGCTGGAGGGAGAGCTGTCTGAAGACGGCTCTGGAAAGCCTTGGAGGCAAGCAGCTGCCAGCTCCTCTGAGCCTTGGGATGTTGGAGGGCAGTGGCGGGGCAGGGGGAGGGTGCAGCTACAATCTGCTCCACGCAGCTCCACAGGGCTTCTGGGCACAGGGAGGGACCCCTGGGCAGGCCCCATTCAGTATTCAGATGACAGAAGAATACCAGCTCCCGGGGAAATTAAAAGGTATTCATTCTTTTTAAATGTCGCAGCCATATTTAGGAAATCCCGGTTGCAGTGATGCAAGCCTGGTCTCATTAGACAGAACTTCTCAGCACCAACCTATTCTGGGCCTGAGCACAGCATGCCATGTGCGGTGTTGCCACCTGGCTCAACCTGAGTATATTTTGAAGGTTGGCTTGGTTTGATTTCTCTGCCAAATGTATCTCAGGATTTGATATCAGGAATATCAGGATTGATATTCCACCAAAAACCATTTGGAAATCACAGCACCCTTCGACATGATCATGACGGCATTCTCTCACCAGGCCCAGCTTTAAAAACCTGCTGGGTTCAACTAAGAGTCACGTGGCCGGGCTCCAGCCTCGGAGGGGTCCCCAGTCTTCCCACGTTCCCATCTTTGTTTAGGCACTGCCGTCCGCACCATCTCTTGTCTCTTGCCTCAAGCCCTGAATTCACTCAACAAAAAGCCCACCTCATCCCCCAGACCTGCTACCCCCCTGCCAACCTCTCACCAAAACAATGTTCACAACCTCTGACATGGTATTACTGCCACCACTCTCCCCTCTTGCCTTGCCCCAGCCACCTGCAGGTCCCCGGAAGGGAAGCACCCATGACCTGGTGAAAACTGTGGCAGCTCATCCAAAGGGAGGCAGGAGGCAGAGCCTTGTGCAGCTGGGTATACCAGAGTATACCAGGGAGGAGCACAGCATGCCCTCGTTGACCCCAGGCCCCCCTCCTTCCCCTGTCCACCACGGACTGACCCAGCCCATACGCCCTGCCTCAGGGATGCTGGGAGTCTATATGACACCTCTGCACCAAATCAAAAGGTTCCCCTTCTCAGACACTTCATTTCTATGCATTTTTTAACTCTTACCATTTTCTGATTTTTATTAGAATGAGACACTTCCACTTCTATTTCCCGGAATGGTCATATTAGACCAGTGCAATCTATGGTTTCTATGATATAAACAATGCTCTCTTAAATGTATGCTTGGGCAGTGCACAGCCTGCACAACTGTACACAGAGGCCCTGCCCAGCCTTCTGCCTACTGCTAGAGTCACCCAGAAGCCTGTCCCCTTCCCTCTGATTCTAGTCATTGACAAGGCAACCACATACACACACACACACACACACACACACACACACACACAAAGAAATATGAGCAGACCACCTGCCTGAGTCCAGAACCACCTGTCACTTGGATATTTTCCTTGCCAAGATGAACCAGCTCCAGAGCATCCAAGGATGCCTCAGGAAGGCATCCTTGCTTCCCCAGAGAGTAGACGCTAATGGATACCTAATTCAATGGCTCTCACATTATAAAGTGGTGGCTAATAAAAAGCATTTATAGAACATTCAGTGGAGAACTTTACATCCGCACTCCACCCATAAAAGCTTGATTGTCTCCAGAGGTTACACATTCACGTGGGTCAGACAGGCTGGCCGGAGCCTGCTCCAAACTCATACCCAGAGCATCCAACCACAGTCAAATATCATTCCACTCACAATGGCCTGAGTAATTTCTCCCTCTCACTGCCCTCGGGTTTGAGCTGTGTGCTGTGCCCTGGCTGCCCTCAAGCCCGGGCGCTGTGTTCTGCAGTTTGCCTCCAGCTGGTGTGCAGAGGGCACACCTTCCTGCTCAAGGTCAGGGTTGTCTATGCTGCCTTTGCTTGGATCAGCCCTGTGCTAAGCATCCAGCATGGCTTAGCTCATGAACCAGCTTGATCTTGTGTGGTGAGTCTTGTTAACATCCCCATTTTCTGGAAGAGAAAACTGACACTCAACAGAGGTGAAGCAACCTGCTCAAAGTCCCACAAAGTCTGGCCCCTAAGCACTGGCCCCTAAGGCAAGCACGTTGGTTAGCTGGTGTGACTTGCATCTAATGTTTTAGGTGATTTGCCCCAGGCTCTGCCTCCTCCAAGATAGTCCCAGCTCCACCAACCTGCTGGGTCCCACAAAGAGAAGTGAGGATCCCAGAGCCCACCTGACCATTTTTCTAAGAATCTGACTGACGCATTCCAGCTGGAGAGCTGTGTTTATCCATTCTGTGACCAGCTAGAGGCAGAGACGACCTTCGGCCGCATGCCCTCCAGAGAGCCCTGGCAGCCTTGGACCACCCAAGGAATGAGTGGCGTGCCACACACCCGCATGACAGGCTGCATGCAGAACACCCCCGCAGTGGGTGGGCCCACTATCCACCTCCAACCACCCGTCTTCCTTCCTGCCCTGGACATTCAAGGTGAAAGCCAGCCATCTTGTCCAGCTCCCAGAAATGGGCCAGCATCAAGTGGGAGGGAGGGAGGCGACAGGGTGAAAGGATGAAATTAGAAAACTGAGGCTCAAAGGGTTGTGTTTATCTGCCCAACATCTCAGAACTCCTTAGAAGCCTGGTTGTGGCTAAAAGTCCTGCAGACTGCTCCCCAGCCCATCCCTTCCTCAGTACCTCCAATTCCTGTGGGAGCCCCAAGTCCCCGGCAGAACAAAGCCTCGTGCCCCATGCCCTTCTACGCACAGCACCTAGCACTAAAGCAAACTGCTTGGAGCTGCCACGCACCAGCTGTGACTTTCCCTCCTGCTCTTCTATACCAAGGACCCGGCCTACTTTGCTTCTATGCTCTCACATTTCTTCCTCCGGAAAGCCTTCCCCAAACCCTGAGGTCGCAAAAACTATCCCCTCCCCTGTACTCCTGGTACCAAGTGCATACTCTGCCCGGTCTAGCACATACTCTAGCACATTCCTAGACGTCTGCTCGGCTCTGGCTCCCTCAGGGGGTCAGGTTCCGGGAGGGCAGGGGCCAGGGTGTTCAGCATCGCGTGTTCCTGGAGCCCAGCGTGACAGCTGGCACCCAGACACTGAGTGAAAACAGCAACACCCTTTGGACTTGCGCGTGGAAAGCCTCAGCGCACCTGGCCGGGAAGATGGCTGAAAGGGACAGAAGGAAGGGCGGAGGCACCAGCAGCTGCCCCCCTTCCCGTCTCTCTGTTTCTCCTAACCCCACTCACCACCTTCCTTCAACCTTCCCCCACCGCACAGGGGTGTTTCTAAGGGACGCCTCTCGGATGAGTTCCAGCTCTGTTCCCATGGCAGCGCTCCACCCACAGGAGCCGCAGCATCGGCAGGGGCTGCTTTGGCACAGCTAAGCCCCCTCGGGGGGCCCCTGCGCACTGTCCCCAGGAGGGCCCCTGGGCCAAGAGGGAGGGGCTGGCTGGGGTTGTGATGGCTCCACAACGCGGTTACGCCCGGGGCTCAGGGTCAGGCCAGGGGGCCCGGACAAGAGAGGAAGCAGTGACCCTGTTCACCCACCGGAGGGAGAAGGCAGCCTTGGGCCACTTCAGGAACCAAGCCAGGAGGATGGGGAAGTTCCAGTGAGGCTGTTCACTCATCAGGAGAAAGAATGTTCTAGAAATAGAAGGTTCTCACTAGGGGGAACACTCCTCTAGAGACATGAGTTCTGTGAGAGGAGGGACTGTGGTGTCGGTCTCGACTCTATCCTCCGCGGTTAGAACAGTGAGCAGCGCACGGTGAATACTCCGTGACATCTGCCAGATGAGTGCGTGGGTGGATGGTGGAACCGAGACGACGAGCTGGTGTGGAAGGACTCCGGCGGGACCCGTGTGGATGCTAAGGCAGGAGTGGCTGAGGCAGCGCCTCCCAGGCAGCATCTCCAGCTCAGGACGCCAGGACCCCTCACCCGCCCAGGGAGGCTGGGAAAACGCCCCGGGAGCGGCCCCTTCTCCTCTGCTTCCGCCAGGTCTGGGCTGTCCAAGACACGCCTCCCAGCGGCTGATGTTCTTCATTCCAGATCACATCCAGCTGAGCTAATCGGGTCTCAGGGCTTGATTTTGAGATCATTCTGAGTCTGTTTTGTAGGCAATGCAAATTGTAGCTCCAACGGGTTTCTTGGCCAAGCCTGATGGTGCTAAAATACTGTAAGGAATGGGGGCGTGTAAAGTTGGCTGATAGTTGAACAATCGTGGCACCCTTCCTGGCACCTGGTGACCCTCATTACCTGCTGCCTGATGACCCACCAGGGCAGTGAAAACACATATTACTGTCTACACGCTGTTGTCATGAGTGGTGGGGTGCCCAGAAGGCCCCCAGAGCCTATTGCTATGGTCTGAATGTTTGTGTCCCCCCGAAATTCATTTGTTGGGACCTAACTCCTACTGTAATGGTGTTAAGCCGGTGTCACCTTTGGGAGGTGATCTGGTCATGAAGGCAGAGCCCTTGTGAGTGGGATTAGTGCCCTTATAGAAGAGACTGAGAGCTGCCTTCCCCTTTCTGCCATGTGAGAACACAGGTGGTGTCCTGTGCGAACCATGAAGAGAACCCTCCCCAGTCACCAAGTCGGCCGGTGCCTTGACCTTGGACTTCTTAGCCTCCAGAAGTGTGATAAACACGTTTCCGTTGTTTCCGGTGTACCCAGTCTATGATGTTCTGTGATAGACGTCCAAACAGACCTAAGATACCTGTGTACGGCCGGGCGCGGTGGCTCAAGCCTGGAATCCCAGCACTTTGGGAGGCCGAGACGGGCGGATCACGAGGTCAGGAGATCGAGACCATCCTGGCTAACACGGTGAAACCCCGTCTCTACTAAA
>NW_012115155.1:4096869-4114733 GCF_000951035.1 Colobus angolensis palliatus | reverse complement strand
TCACCATGTTAACCAGGATGGTCTTGATCTCCTGACCTCGTGATCCGCCTGCCTCAGCCTCCCAAAGTGCTGGGATTACAGGTGTGAGCCACCGCACCCGGCCCTGAAAAATATTTTCAACTCTAGCTTCAAAGGTTTTTCCATCAGCCTCCCAGCTATGCTGCCCAGTTCATCCTTCCCTCTCCACCAGTGCCCAGGCTCTTCTCAGATAAAGGCCTTAGAGTCAAATTTGTTCCCCATCAGCACTCCCCTGTCTGAAGCCCCAGATAACAAGAATCCCAGGCCCTTTTGACAACTCAAGTATTTTGCTATATTTTTCCTTGAAATAAAAGGAAGGTAATGATATGCACAGCAACATTAATGCAACATTAAGATAAAAAATACATTATTCATAAGCATGAAAATAATGTTAAGGTACTGCTAGTGTTTTAATCACTGGCAGTAATACTCGGTTTTGCAACAATAGACTTTCTGTGCAGTCACTTAAAACATCACATTACTCAGAAATGAAATGATCTCAGCTGTAGCCAATGCAGGCTCCTCGTTCACAGGTGAAAGGGAGTCCCTAGTCTCTGGAACCAAAAGCCAAAGAGACATTTCCCCCATCTGCAGCTGATGGGGGTGAGTCCAACAGTAAACGCCTTCTGCCTTGGTTGCACATCAGCATCTCCCGAGTTTTCTTTAAAATACCAATGCCCAAACCCCACCTGCAGATATTCTGTTGTAATTGGCATCACTGCTACCCATTCCCCTCCGCCACTGTGTCCCCTGCCATCCATCGTCCTCTGCCCATCCCTCAATGCCCATCTCATCTCCCCCTCTTCCTCCCCTTCCACATCCCCACCATCCTCCTGCTGCTGTTAGCTGTGACGAAGGAGACACGGGGACTAGACAGAGACGATGACAGGGTTGGAGGAAGCAGCGACCTCCCGGCAGCATGGAGGGCAGCATGGGGATGCTGAGAGCGTGGAAAGGCCCCAGCAATGAGATCTGGTACTTGGATCCACACAGAGACAAAGACAGATGCTGTCGGCCGTCACTCCCGGTCCAGGGGAGAAAACCAGCACATAAACCTACAGTGACCAGTTGTGTGACCGCTGCCCTCGGGAAGGGACCCAGGGGCCCCTTTCCTGGGTTTGAGACCCAGGAAATGGTTTGAGACTCAGTAATGCATCAGAGTCACCCAGAGGGCTGATTAAGAGGCAGCTGGCTGGGCTCTCCCACTGCCTGCCCCCAAGACTCTGATTCCTAGGTTTGAGGTACAACCTGAGAACCTCATTTCTAATAGGTTCCCAAGTGATGCCGATGCTGCCAGTCAAGGGCAAACTTTGAGAACCCCTGCCCTACACGGTGCTGAATATCAGAGGCCCCTGAGGAGCTTTCCAAAACTCCCCAGAGAATCCATTCTAACTAGCCTGGGATGGGCACGGGCACTGGAAAGTTCTTGCAGCTCCCAGTGATTCTAGCGCGGAGGCAGGTTCTCAGGCAGAGGTTTTCACCACCTAGTCCCTGGCCTCTGACTGCCTGAGATACACTCACACAGGCTGGCTCCCCCACACCCCACCCCAAGGCCCCCACCACACCAATTTCTGCCCTATGTTCACCGCCCAGAATGCTCTGCACATGAGTTCCCCTTCCTCGATGCCGGCCCCACTCAAGTGCTCATGCTTCTGAGATGCACTCCCAAGCCCTCTGCAGCCCAGCCCACTTCCCGCAGCTCCCTGTTCATTCACGCTCTTCCCATCCATTCCAGGACCACTCACACCTGTGGTCCCAGCCTGCAGGTCGAGGGCTGGTCCTCATATTTGTTTCTGTGTTACTGGCACCTCAACCACAGTGGGTGCTCACTGCCATCTGAATGACCCCTGACGTAGTCATCCTCCCACACTGACCAACTGGAGAGCCATATCTAGTCTCAGCATGTGTTGAGAAAGGCAGCACATGGCTTGCCGAAGAAACACGAGTGGGAGATGGGAGAGCCATCTTCAGATACCCAAAGGGCTGCAGGAAGGAAGAGATAAGCGACTTCCTCGGCGTTGCTCTGGGGGCCTGTCACTGAAGCTCCAGGTGGAGGTCATAAACAGGCAGAGTCAAGGTCACGTCAGGAAGGAGCAAGTTGTTCCCGCGGTGCTTAGAGTTCCCAGGAGAAGGCCTTGAGCAGAGTGCTGCTTCCAGCAGAAATGCTGCAAAAGAAATCCCGAGCAACCAGGCTGGGAGCAGCCTTAGGCCTTTGTAGTCCAGAGAATCTGCTGGTCCATGGCAACAGTGCTCCCCAGCAGCATCTGGGAGTAGGCACAGAGGTGGCAGACAGGGGTCAGCATGAGAGCCCCTGGAGTTGATGCATCTAGTCTACCCAGAGCCAGCTTCGTGGGCTTGCTTGTAGAAGACTCCATCCGTGATTGAATGCTCTGCTATTGCCGTCTTAAAATGCTTAAGTTTTGAACGTAGTCTCCATATTTTCATTTTGCCTTGGGACCTCCAAATTCTATAGGAGGTCCTGAGTGTCTCCCCATTGCTACTGTTAGCAGAATGACCTTGAGCCGTTAGATGACCTCTGGAGACAGCTCCAGGCCAGAATACCTCTCAGAGCCATCCCTAGACATAAATGAAGGAATGGATGTGAATGCTGTTTGGAAAGGTCAGTCATCATGTCAAGAGATGCTCAAATATTTGCTGTTGACAAATGTGTTTATGATAATGGGTTGAAAAACTTCGCAATACTAATCCTAATAATAGCTGCCATTTATTCAGCATCTTCTCTCTTCTAGGTTCCCTATGTTTTTATTTACTCTTCACATACTGAATGAGAGACAAATGACTATTCCCAGTATACAGATGAGGAAAGTGAGACTGAGAAGCTAAGTGATTTGCCCAAAGTACCACAGCTGGCCAGTGGCAGAGCCAGGAGTGAAACCCAGCTGTGCTCGATACCAAGTGCAGGCATTTTGAAGGCTTGATTCTTTTCTTGAGTCTGATTCTATCTGGGAGGTTTCACCTCCAAGAAGTTTCCCTGGACCAAAGAAATCCAGGGAAAGTGAAGACTAATGTTGGGCTGAAGGCGAGTTCCAACCCATGCCAGGCCCCCCGTGGATTCCCTATGAGGGTCCCGCTAATAATACTGAAAGCCAGCTCTAATGGCTGACCCCGTTGGCAGGACCTCCCTTTCTCACTCAAGTCCTTAAAGATTCTAATAGATTTCCCACAGGTGTAGGCAGAGCAAACCTCTGCTGGTTTGAGCTAATGTAGAAGTCACTGAAACGATTCTTACTGGGAATTCTCTATTTCTTTTCCTTATTTTCCCTTTCAACACAAAAGGAAGAAAATAAATGACCTAAATCTGCCAGACACCTTTGAAAAGAAGGAACCCCTGGGAGAAACCCATTAGCAATCCTCACAGCTTATTTAATTATTATGAAAATACCAAAATTGTTAAGTAGCTAGAAAATACTTTGAATAAGAAGTTTGAGATTACAGCTCCCTCTGCATTTGCCCCCAAACATGTACAGTAGTTTTACAACAGGAGAAAATATTTCCAGATGTAAACTTTCATATAGGGCCCCCAGATCACTTTGAGGAGGTGAGAGTCTCTTGCAGAGATGTGCTTTAAAATCATAGTTTGTAACATCCCCAAAAGCATCCTTTAGAAACTGGAAGTTGTCCACATTGGAGCTGCAAACACACCCATCCTTCCACTTGTGGAGAACACGGCAAAGGAAATTTAAGGAGAGATGTGGCTGCTTCAATCCTTTGTAAATGCACACATGGACTCTAGAGTTTGACTGGACCTACCAGTTACTAATCCTGTGCTTGGCTGAGCTGACTGGTCCATCAGCCAGCTATGAGGACCAAAACAAAATGCTTTTAGGAAAAGGATTCTTAAGAATTCATATAAGTAAGTCATAGCGATGGACACAAAGTCGAAAACCTACCTCTGGAATTTTCCATCTATGCATTTGTTTAGTACAGTTATTAAATCATTGTTCTTTGCACAAAAACATGCCCAACACATAGTCCCTGACATTTTCTAAGAATAACTGCATTTAATTTATGTAACATTTAGCAAAGCCCACGTAGCCAGTGCTGGGCTACATAGGAAGCCAGCTCCTTCAACCGAACAGCCCACTTTATTCATATCTGCAATCTTCCTCTTGCTTCATCTGCCTCCAGTCCCACCTTCTATCTCCCTGGTTACAGTGAGAGTTGACTTAGAGATTCTATGAGACCTCACGCTTGCTGGTCACAGGTGATTGATGCGGCTGTGGTTGGAAAACTGACCCAAGCTAAGCCAATGAGAATCCTTCTCCTGCCATGGTATGGCCTGGGAAGCAGAGAAAGTTGGTCTACAGAGCAGACAGAGGAGAGATGAACAGTCTTTAGAAAAAATTCTCCTTCGTTGCTTAAGCCAACTCAAGTGGATTTCAGTTACTAGCCACCAAAACGGAGCTTAGTCTCTACTTGATGATGCAAAAACTTGAGGATAAATTGATCCCAAAAGTCCGTATTTGTTTATTCCTAAGGGTGTAATTATCAGGTACAATAGAGAGAGAAAATGACAGTGTGTGTCTTTTAAACTGAGTTTGGTTAATGGCACAAAAACATTAAATAGATGCAGTCATCACTTGGTATCTGTGGGGCATTAGCTCCAGGACACCCTCTCCCCCTCAGATACCAAAATCCGAAGATGCTTGAGTCTGGGATATAAAATGATGTAGTAGTTGCTTATAACCTACACACATCCTCCCATATACTTTAAATCATCTCTAGATTACATATAACATATACAATGTAAATGCTATAGAAATAGTTGTTATACTATATTATTCTTTATGTACATTACTTTTTGTCTTTTTTTTTTTTTTTTGAGACAGAATCTTGGACTACAGGCACCCGCCACCACGCCCGGCTAATTCTTTGTATTTTAGTAGAGACGGGGTTTCACCGTGTTAGCCAGGATGGTCTCAGTCTCCTGACCTCATGATCTGCCCGCCTCGGCCTCCCAAAGTGCTGGGATTACAGGCGTGAGCCGCCACACCCAGCCTCTATTGTTACTTTTTATTGTTTTCTTCTTAAGTATTTTCAGTCTGTGGTTAGTGGATAGGGAGGGGTACCCTTTCTCCAGCCTCCAACCTTTACAACTGTGCTTCTCAAGGTGTGGTCCTGAGGGGTGGGGGGAGGGCGGGGCAGCAGCATCACTGTCACCTGAGAACTTGCTAGAGCTGTGAATTCCACCCTAGACCTGCAGACTCAGAAACTCAGGGCGGGGCCCAGCCAGGTGTGCTCTGAGAGCCCTCCAGGTGACTCGGATGCACAATAAGGTTTGGGAACCAGTGGTTTACTGGTTGGTTGCTAGATGCTTTCACTTGCATTACCCCAGAAGCTCTTCAAATCAGCCTATGAATAACTCCTCTTACACCGCTGGGTCCATCAAAGCCAGCTGGAGCTTCCTGAAGGCAGTGCCTTGCAGAAGCCAGATGGGCCTCGCTCAGCCTCTCGCTATGCTTTCTTCTACTCCTCCCTGCATCTCTCCCTGGTCCTCGCCCCCGCTGCACCCCCGCGAAACCCCAGGAGGTTCCATCACCTTCGTGTCCAGCTCAGACCCACAGCAGTTCCCTTTTGCTGGCACCAAACCCAGGCACCCATCCGCCACGCCCCTGTCTTTTGAGCCCACTGAGTCAGGCTAACGGCTTCTCCTCTGCCTCTGGAGATTGTCCTGTAAGGACAGAGACTGTCTCCTTCACCTCTGATGCTTCCTGCACCTCCGCCTGGGTCCCAGAACTCTGCTTTCCTAGCGGTCACTTGCTGGCTCTCTAATGCTAGCTTTCCTAGTTTCCCAGTTCTGAGTCCCACTGATATGCAGACATCCCGCAGGCCAGAAGTCATTCCCTAGTTAGCAAGTTTTACCCACTTAGCATTAAATATTGGTAGCAATGCAGCTTCCTATGAGTGAGTTGACACTGAAGTAATAACGGGTCATTCACGTCTAAATGTGAAGAAGGACCTGAGGATTAGTAGGAAAGTTTGTATGTTTATAAAGCCCAGCACCATAATGGCCAGAAAGGGGATGAGAGAGGAACAAGGAAGTGTGTGCTCCTTTCCCAGAGCCTGGCCTCTGACAGTGACACTTACTAAGACCCGGGGAGAAGAGAAGCAAGGACAGAGAAGGATGGGTGAGCGGGAAAAGACTGAATCCCAAAGTGGAGGGCATAGACTATCTCCAGCTTCTTTTCAACATCATCAGCACCGCCCAGCAGGGTCCCCCTAACAACCTATGTTTCCGTTGCTCCCTGACCTGTCTGCCTGCAGCCATCACTACTCCACCGGCCGGGACACCCATCTGAAAGAACATGGGCCCAGGAGCCCGAACAGACAGGGCCTGGGGTCTCAGCGGAAAAGCAAGGATGACAAATACAGAGTCTGCAGAGCTTCTCCTGGAGAAAGGAGTCCCCCTGGTCTGAGCCTCCCAAAGGGTGACTCAGGAGCAGGCTCACAACTAAGCCAGGTTGGGGTCACTGGGATGGCCCGGGCTATGTACTGCTTCAGCTCTGGCATGGCCCATTTTTTATTCCGGGAGAGTTTCCTTTTTTTTTTTTTTTTTTTTTGAGAGAGAGTTTCCCTCTTGTTGTCCAGGCTGGAGTGCAATGGCGCCACCTCAGCTCACTGCAACCTCCGCCTCTCAGGTTCAAGCAATTCTTCTGCCTGAGCCTCCCGAGTAGCTGGGATGACAGGCGCCCACCATGCCTGGCTAATTTTTTGTATTTTTAGTAAAGACGAGGTTTCACCATGTTGGCCAGGCTGGTCTCAAACTCCTGACCTCAGGCAATCCACGCGCCTCAGCCTCCCAAAGTGCTGGGATTACAGGCATGAGCCACAGCATCCAGCCTATTCTGGGAGGGTTTCTACGTAGAAATGTTGAAATCAACTGAAGCAAAGCAAAGGAGATTGTCTAATCCAAATAATGGAGGCTCAGGCCTCTGATGAACCTGTGCCCTGAGGAGCTGGGAAGCTCGGGAGCGGCTGCCAGCCTGAAACTGCAGGGTTGTTGAGGTCTGCTCATCCCCAAATAGTTCTAGGGAGGCCGAGCAGGGAGGGAGGAAGGAGCTGTCTCAGGAGCGGAGCATGTGTGAGGTTCTGTCCTCCTAGCAGAAACAGAGCAGGAGAGAATTTGGGAATATAGAAGGAAGCCACAGTATGTCGCATAAACCAAAAGCAACTACTAATCATAACAATAGGCCAAGCTAGGGCTAAGAATTAAGGAAAAAATGCCAATGACATTTCTCAACACCTCCTGTGTGCCTGGCTTTGGGCTAGATGATTTCTCTGCACGGCCTTGTTAACACCACCAGCGCTCTGCAGGGTAGAAGTTACGACTCCTACTTCACAGGTGAGAAGACTGCTCAGGACTGCGTGCTGGAGCATGCTGGCTGCTGCTGGTGTGGCTTCTCTCTGGGCACCTTTGCTCCTTCCAGCTCAGTCTCCTTGTTCTTGAGATCAGTGGCCCCATGTTCTGGTTGGCTGCTCTCCCAAAGAAACCCCTCTCATGACAATCAGTCCCAATGCCTGCCCTTCCTCCTTCCACATTGTTCAGGCATCAGCATAGTCTTGGAACCACTTCCTCCTCAAAAGTGGCTCCCACTCACCAGTCACAGCAGCCAGATTCCGGGTGTCGCCCTGGGCCCCATTCATGGCTGGCTGCCACTCACCACCAAGTCCCATCAGCTCAAATCCACCCACTTCTCAGCATCCCTATAGCCAGGGCGCAGGCCGCAATCCCCGGCATCCGGACGGCTGCAAGTGACCCCCCATTGACTTCCCCACTCCTCAGCCAGAGTTAACCTCCCAAAATACAAAACTGGCGCTGCTGCTTCCCTCTCATGGCTTGAGTGGCTTCTCATGGCTCCCAGGGTAGTCCTTAAGCCCCAGGCTTCCCAGGCCCTGCACCTTCTGGCGGTGGCCCCTTCAGCCTTGGCTCTCACCCTGGCCCTCCCTGAAATCATCCTGCCCTCCTTGGCCTCCAGCTCCTGCGCATGTCGATCCCATCCCTGTGCTGAGTGGACAGCTGTGCAGGCCTTCTCTGATTCTCCTAGACTCAGTTACAGCCTTCCTGAGCCCCCATATCTCCCGCCCTTGCCTCTCTGAGCACTTAGCATGCATGCTGCACAGTAATTGCTCCTTTGCTTTTCTGTCTGCTGAAAAGACCCAGGTCGTTGAGGGTAGGGGCCATGTCTCATCGACCGTTGCATCCCAGCACCATACCCGGTGCCTGTGGGTATCGGGCTCAGTGGGCTGAAGGAACAAATGAATGATGGGCGTCCCCAGTGCTGCACCCTTCATGGTGGAAGTGAGGTCTGTGATGTTCTGTGGGTGTCCTCCACCCTGATGAACAAAGTTGGGTTTACTGAGTGGATGCAGCCAGGGAGAACACACAGCTTGGGGAACCACAGGGTATTTCCGGTGAGAGGCTGCTTGAAAGGCTGCGTGATTTGGGCTTTGACCGGGATTGGAAGCTGTTGGGAAGCAGGAGTAGTTCTATAATCAGGGATTTAACTAAATTTTATCTGAAAGGTGGAAGGAAGTGGGGCTAAATGTCCAATTGGTAAAGAAGCAGCTGTCACTCACGTTAGCCAGGATATAGGGATGTTTGATGGTTTTGTGACTTGGACAGTGTTCTTGTTTTTGAGTTCAGACGTGATCACAGAGTGTGAAATAAGATATATGTATACACTGGTCTCTGTCCCCAATTCCTGATACAGAGCTCCTAAAACTCTTGGAATTTCCTAAGCAATGGGGGTGCTAGGAGCATCTTTTGTTCTAATATTTTGTCTTTATTCCAGTTCCTGACACAGAGCTCCTAATACCTTAGAATTTCCTGGGTCCTGGGAACATCTTTTGTTCTAATGCAGCAATTATCCATTGGGGCCTTGTATAAGGTCTGTCCCCAGAAAGATCAAGCCATGATTGGAAGCCTAGCACTTTCAGCCCCACCCCCCGTCTTCCGGGGAGGGGAGAGGGGCTAGAGATTGAGTTAATGATCCATCATGCCTATGTGATGAAGCCTCCATAGACATCCCTAAAAGACAAGGTTTGGAGAGCTTCCAGGCTGGCAGAAAACGTCTATTTGCTGGGAAGGCAACACATCTCAGCTCCCCAGGGATGGACGTCCATGCTCAGGAGCCTTCCAGAACTCGCCCTGGGTACGCCTTCACCTGGCTGTTCATCTGTATCCTTTATCGTATCATTGATTTCCTTGGTAAATGGAAGTGTTCCTGAATTCTGTGAGCTGCTGTAACAAACTAATCGAACCTGAGGAGGTATCGTGGGAAACTCCAATGAGTCAAGTCAGACAGAAGTTGGGGTAACCTGCTCTTTGCAACTGGTATCTGAAGCAGAGGCAGTCTTGTAGGACTGAGTCCTTCACTTGTGTGGTCTGATGCTATCTCCCAGAAGATGATGTCAGAATGGAGCTCAATTGCAGAACACTCTGTTGGTGTCTGATGGAGAATTGCTTGGTGTGTGGGGACCCCCCCACAGCAGGCATCAGCGGTGTGGTGTATTGTCTTGAGAGGATAGTAGGAGAAAACTGTCAGTTTAGGGTTTTGTTTTTCCTGTCTCCTGCAGGAGGGGTCTTGTTTTTGCCCTGATTCATCACAGTCACAGAGCGGCCTTGTCTAAAGCTGGCATTCTGCGACATGGTTTATGGTCAATGGGAGAACACCAAGGCCTGCTCCCCTCTTGCCGGGGCTGCTGTTCCCTTTCTCAGTCTTTTGTGAAGCAATCCTGCAGGTCACTGGCCTGGCACGACCACAGGTACAGTGAGAGGGACAGTGCAGTTCTTCGCTTCACATTCTAGTGGCATTCCCTAACTGAGAGTCCACGGGGTGGGAAGTGGGGGTGGCACCCAGTCTCCTCTGGCCACCTCCTCCTGCAGCCTCCATCCAAGCCTTCCTCCTGGCTCTCAGAAGCCCGGGGTCTTCTCCCCCACAGCTGTGCAGGAAAAGCTACTCCTTGTGGAACCTCTCACTCTTCCCTCTCCCCATGGCCCTGAGCTTTTCTTGAATCCTTTTGGTTCCCAGCCTTTTTCCCAGCTCTTTTCAGGTATGAGTTCTTTGGTCTCATCGAGTTCCACTGAAGATGGGTCAGTTGGAGAGAGAAGTGAGCAGATTCTGCAGTTGGAGAGGAGGAAAGAGAAAGGAAGCCCCCTGAGCCTAACCCCTGTGATGGAGGGGTATATCTCTATCACAGTCACACCCTTCCCACTGCTGCTTCTGCCCCCTCTGAGCATATATTTTAGCATCGTTTTTCTAAAACGCTCTCCATCTCTCCCTCTACACCTTGAATTTTATTACGAGTCGCACCTGGTAAGTGTCAGGAAGACACATAGAAGGAAGAAAAACTAGAACTACCAAAAAGCAATAAATTTTCTTAAAGAGGAATAAACTGTGAATCACAAACATGAAAATCTCCTCATTCTTTTGTCATGCTTGTCTCAATTGTCAGTCCCTTAGAGTCCATGCCTCCACGTGGTACCTCGGCACATTCGTACCGTCTTCGCTGTGTGATTTGGGTCCTCCCAGTTACACTGTGAGCCCCCTGTGGAGAGGAGCTGTGCCCCCATCATTCTGACGCTGTCCCTGCACCCCGGCCCCGTCTGACTTCTCATCCTCCTCCATTGGTTCAACTCAGTCACAGACACATCTATCTTAAGGGCTCACTGTCTCCATTGAATTTCTCTGCCATGGCCCCACTGACAGGTTCAAAAGGCATGTGAACATCTAAGCCTTTCCTTGTAATCTGCAGCTGGGAAAGGGACTGCAGGGCACAGCCACCGCTGAATAATGTAGACCTTTCTCTTGACTCCCACAGAGAGCCCAGGGTCTCAGCCTGCACAGAGCAGGAAATATCAGCTGAGATTCTTGCCTCCAACCGGTGGTTAAGAGGGTGCTTTGTTGTCTCTGAGCCTCTGAGGATGTGCCCATGGAATGAAATTCTCTTTCATATGGCCCATTAGAACAGCTGATTCAAATGGGAAAAACCATGATCTCTGCCTGCAGGTGGAAGCTGGCTCTGAGTGTGTTAGGGGAGGTGAGGATAGGAAAGCGGAGTTTTCTGGAAGGTTTTTCCTGCCATGTGTGGTGAAGACTTCAGCTGCTGACATCTCCCCCATCCCCCACACCACTTGCTCTCTGCATCCTGTTACGTTCCGTGTAGCACAATCATGAGCCAGATTTCCCCCAAATGTTTACTGCTTCTTAGCTAGTGTGTGGGTTGGGGATGGGGATCAGAGGGAGAATGACTGCAGCATCCTCGAGTGGGGGCCTTCCTATGTTAGGGTTGATTTGTTCACCCCTGCAGTAGCCAGTACCTGTTGGGCCAGCAACACAACCCCTGCAATTTTTATGGCACATTTATCATTGCCAAGGTGCTGCCATAATCACTGTCTCAATACCCTGATGCCAAAGGGAGAGGTGCCAGGATCCCCCTTTGAGCCAGGAGGCTGCAGCAGGGCCAACTCTCATACCAGTTTTGCCTCCTCCTCTGTGCCTCTTCTTTTTTTTTTTTTTTTTTTTTTTTTTTTGAGGCGGAGTCTCGCTCTGTCGCCCGGACTGGAGTGCAGTGGCCGGATCTCAGCTCACTGCAAGCTCCGCCTCCCGGGTTTACGCCATTCTCCTGCCTCAGCCTCCCGAGTACCTGGGACTACAGGCGCCTGCCACCTCGCCCGGCTAGTTTTTGTATTTTTTTTTTAGTAGAGACGGGGTTTCACTGTGTTAGCCAGGATGGTCTCGATCTCCTGACCTCGTGATCCGCCCGTCTCGGCCTCCCAAAGTGCTGGGATTACAGGCTTGAGCCACCGCGCCCGGCCCTCTGTGCCTCTTCTAAGTGTGAAAATGCAGCAGAAAATATGCAAATCTGGAAATCACACAAGTTAGGAGAGATCGTGTTTGCATTATAAAATATTTATTTTTTTGAAGGATTTCCTCAAATAAGAAACCCTTCTTATGCTTTTTAGATGCATGTTTCCAAGATATTACTTACTTGTCAAAATAAAAGCCTTGAAGGTAGAGAAACTGAAAACTAACTTAATAGATTAAAACAGTAAATATTTTAAAAGCAAAACAGTGATAAACTACAAGAAAACAGAACTAAACATGTGTTAAACATACAAAAAGGAAGAAATTTCTAAGTTTAGAGGAATGAACTCAGAAGTGAAAAAAATGAGGACACCCTACTGAAAACATATGTAGTGAAAGTGAAATATGTATGCTTAATCCATAATATTTAACACGGATACAAATTGAAAAAAGCACAGAGAATGTGAACAGTTTAGAAAGAGAACTGTAATTAATCTGTAATTAATAAATAAGCATATGGGAAAATACCTCCACAGGGAATCAAATAAATATAAATTAAAACAATAGAAGAAAACATTTTGGTATAAAAATTTAGCATGAAATGCTCATTTTCAATGAAGATGTAATGAGATGGGCAATATAATACATTCTTGGCAGAAGAATAAACTGATCCAACTGTCCCGGGAACCAATTGGAGTTTTACACACACACACACACACATACACACATACACACACATAGCTTTAGCTTTGGAAGGTGCTGAATCTTTTATGATTATATGTAGTCAAAGCAAAATTATTCATGACACTTTTTAAAGATGATGAGGAAGACTTTGTTCAAGAAAGAACTACTGCAATAGGGCTTGTCAGTTGGGTATCCCTCCAAATAGAGCAAGAACCAGCAGGAAGTTATAGCCAAGAAGCAGGGACAGGGTCTGCTGTCCCAAAACTACTAAGAGGAAACTTTAGGGGTAGCTGGGACACTGGCTAAACTACTTTTAAGCATTCTTTCTGAAGACAGGCCAGGGTGATCAGATACTGAGGGTGGGAATTTGATGAGGAATTTAATTAGCCATCAAGGCGGGGGCTGGGGGGGACAGGGGGGATTCTCACTAAACTGGCCCAGCAGGATTTTTGCTACTACTAAACTAAGCAGGCCAAGGATCCAACCCAAGGCCAGTCCTAGCTGATAAGGAGCTCAGAGGACCCTGACACAGGTTTGGTTAAGGAAAGTCTTTGCATACCTCCCAACCTACACACACACACGTGTGTATGAACGTATGTGTACATATAACTATAGTATGTATAATATATGTTATATATTATATGCAATATAATATATATTATATAAAATGTACCTTATTATATAGATGTATATGATGTATCATAAACGATTCCTATCCTTCCAAAGCTAAAGAAAGAAGTTGATCTGGAGAAAAGGCCAAAGACAAGAGACTTTCCTCGACAGCCACTAAACTGACACTCATCTCGTCTATGAAGAACAGCCTCTAGACTTTCCTCCTCCTGAATCTCTTGCTGAGCCTGAAGATGGCTGTAGGCAGTTCTTCCCCATGGCCATCATCTTCACCAGTGGTTCTCAAATGTGAGCATGCACCAGAATCCCCTGGAAAGCTGATGAAAACAGATCTCTGGGCACCGCCCACAGAGTTTCTGCTTTGATAGGTCTGTGGTGGGGTCCTAGAATTTGCATTTCGCGTGAATTCCCAGGCATTCGGCTATTCCCCAGGCCACATCTGGAAAAGCACTGGCCTGCACCACAGGTACCTGGCCCAGTGTCCCACCTGAGTAGCCTCCTCGCTCCTCCCCAGCTGGCAGCACCTCAGCAGGGACACACAAGTAAGATCAGACCCAGGGTCTAGTGTTCGGCACCCTCCAGGCACACATGTCTTTGCTTTAAGTGCAGCAAATTCTCCACCCTATGGTGAAGGATCCAGTCACCCTACCTGACTGGATGCCCGATTTTCCATCACTTTCTTGAGTTTTCTCCCTGTCTCATTATGAACAAGTTGCTTCACCAGCATGAGCTTCAGGATCTCCATCTGCAGATGGGCATGGTAATCCCAACATGACAATGAAATTACAGATGGACCACAGAGCAGGGGCTTGCCTCTGTTCTGTAGAGGGCTTGCCTCACTGTGAACAGCAGCAAAGGCCAATGGTCATCATCAGCATCATCATAGTCAGTGTCTAGCCTCACTTAGCAACCTTCATGCAATCTAATCTATCCCATTTGTTTTTCCTCAAATTACATGTCTTTGCTTCTTCTGTGGTGCCAAATCCTTTTATTTCAAGTGGTTTTATTGAGAAAATACCTTGATTATTTTAAAGTCACACATTGTGAGGTATAAAAGGTAGAATCCTACCCCACCAACCCTGATCCCTCCTATTGCAGTCCTGACAGGGGGATGTGCATCCTCAGCAAACTTTATCTACAAATATACAAAGAGGTAAATGTACAGAAATGTTCTATACAGGTATTTTACGAGAATTAGGTGATGCTACATAATTTTCTTCAATTTTTTTGTTTATCCTTTTTATGCTAAAAATTGTGTCTAAAGAACTTCCAGTTTTCACTCCAACATGTAAAGAACTTGGAAGTCATCCCTCCCATCCTTACAACATGAAAAAAGCTGAACAAACTGAAAACCAATGGCTTTTCTTACACCTGTCAGAGAACTGAGGTTGCAGGGCAAACTGCTACTGTAAAATCTGGAGAGACAGGTACATTGAGAGTGTGCTCTGACATCAGCTTGCCTGGAGCAGAAGTTGCTGCAGCCGTAAAGTGGAGGAGCACTTCAGTGGTGATTCTGAAGAGGTACCGAAAGGCTGAGTGTGGATGCAGTGAATAAGAAACTCTTGGGGACTGCAATCTTGAGGGGATACACTTTCATGGATTTTATTTCCAGGAACTCTACCAGTTCTCAGGGTGAAGGGTGGAGAAAAAACCCCTCATGCCTTTGACAGAGAGAGGAGAAAAATAACCTTTTTTTTTTGAGACGGAGTCTCACTCTGTTGCCAGGCTGGAGTGCAGTGGCACAATTTCGGCTCACTGCAATCTCCACCTCCTGGGTTCGAGCGATTCTCCTACCTCAGCCTCCCGAGTAGCTGGGATTACGGGTGCCCACCACCACACCCAGTTGATGTTTGTTTGTTTGTTTGTTTGTTTGTTTGTTTGTTTGTTTGTTTTTGTATTTTTAGTAGAGACGGGGTTTCACCATGGGCCAGGATGGTCTCGATCTCCTGACCTCATGATCCACCTGTCTCAGCCTCCCAAAGTGCTGGGATTACAGGCATGAGCCACCGCGCCCAGCCGAAAAGTAACCATTTTTAAATAGTCCAGAGAGTTCTTCATAACAAAGGCTTACTCCCCAGCAGAAGAGAACAGAGCCTTACCCAGCTAACTCCAGCCCCCTCTAGCCTCCCTATCTCACCCAAGGAGGGAACAAAAAGATAAGAAACACATGTGAAAGTAACATTCCAGGGACACGGACCTACTAAGGACTGAAATTTATTCATGACATTGTAGAACACCTCCCCTTCCCCACTCCTTACCACCACAGCCACACGGCTTCAGTGTAATAGCAAGGATTACAACTGCAAGAGCTGCAAGGTACACATTATATTTAAGAAACAGTCTCTTGGGAAATCCAAAGAAAACAAATCAGGAGAAAAAAAAAAAAAACAAGGAAATGAGCGGAATCAGAAGCCTCTTGCACCCACAGCTATGGCAAACATTAAACACAGCCCAAATTCTAGCAACATGAACATAAAACCTCCCACTAATGGCCTATTTACCTCAATTCCTATTACCCAATACAGCATGTCTGGCTTTCAACAAAAAATAGAAAGACATGCTGAAAGACAAGAAAAAACAGCCTGAAGGAACCAAACAATAATCAGGGTCGGTCACAATGGCTCACACCCGTAACCCCAGCACTTTGGGAGGCCAAGTGGGGTGGATCACTTGAGGTCAGGAGTTCAAGACCAGACTGGCCAACATGGTGAAACCCTGTCTCTACTAAATATACAAAAATTAGCCAGGTATGGTGGCAGGTGCCTATAATCCCAGCTACTCAGGAGGCTGAGGCTCAAGAATCACTTGAACCTGGGAAGCAGAGGTTGCGGTGAGCTGAGACCATGCCACTGCACTCCAGCCTGGGTGATAGAATGAGACTTAGTCTCAAAAACAAAGAATCAGAACCAGGCTGAGATATACACAGATTTTGGAATTATCAATAGGAAATTTAAAATAGCTGTGATTAACATAGTAAGGGCTGTGATGGGGGAAAAAAACAGACAACATGCAAAATAGATGAGTAATGTAAGCAGAGAGATAGTGACACTAAGAAAGGATCAAAAGGAAATGCTGTCAATAAAAAGCACTACAATAGAAATGAAGAATGCCTTGGATGAGCTCATCAACAGACTGGACACAGCTGAGGGAAGAATCAGTGAGAAAAGATATGTCCATAGGAACTTCCCAAACTGAAATCCAAAAAGAATTTTTAAAACGCAAAAGAATTTTCAAGAACCATGGGACAATTTTAAATGGTATGACCAATGCGTAACCAATATGCCAGATGAAGGAGCGAGAATGGACCAGAAGAAATATTTGAAGTAATAAGGGCCAAGCATTTTGCAAAGTTAATGATAGATACCAAACCACAGATTCAGGAAGTTCAGAGAACACCAAACGACAAATACAAAAAAAAAAAAACCAATAATCTATACTAGGTATATTATATTCAAGCCGCAGAAAACCAAAGACAAAGACAAAATCTTGAAAGAAGCCAGAGGGTTGGAGAGCATCTTTCCTATAAAGGAACAGTGTAAGAATTACCACAGACCTCTCGTCAGAAACCATGCAAGCAAGAAGCGTGGAGGCAGATATTCGAAGTGTTGAAAGGAAAACAACAGCAACCTGGAATTCTGGATCCAGGGAAGTCATCCTTCAAAACTTAAGGAGCAATAAAGACTTTCTAAGACAAAAAAAATTCATCACTAGCATATCTGCCCCACAAGAAATGTTTTTTTAAAAAAAAGTCCTTCAGAGAGAAGGAAAAGGATATAGATCAGAAACTTGGATCTAGATAAAGAAAGAGCACCAAATAAAGAATAAATGAAGGTAAAGTATTTTATTTTTCTTATTCTTAATTGATCGAATAAGTATTTGTTCAAAATAATAGTAACAATAATAACAATAGTAGCAATGATAGTAACAACAGCAGCAAACGTGGTAACAATAGTATCACTAAAATAATGATATAGCTTGTGGGTAAGTAAATTGTGTTATAAGGAATTAGAGGGAGAAATTGGAAATATGTTGTTACAGAAAGTAGTAGTTACTTACCATTTAGTGACAGGCATGTGTTCTGAGAAATGCATTATTAGGCCATTTCAGCATTGTGCAAACATCACAGGATGTTCTTATGCAAACCTAGACGGTTTATGCCTACTACATACACACCTAGGCTAGTTTGTTTCTGTACTGAATACAGTAGGCAGCTGTAACACAATGGTAAGTATTTGTGTATTTAAACATGTCTAAAATAAATACGGAAGAAGGAAACAACAGTAAATAAACCACAAATATGAAAGAACAAGGCTTTGCACTGTGTTGCATTTGAATCTGTTGAGGCACTCTAGTTACTTGCAGTCTCCAAAGAGAGTGAGATCCAAATGTCACAGACAGACTACTGTTCACTGGCGTGTGGTTCAATGTCCACTTCCAGGTATAGAGGGGATTGTGACCCACCCTCTTGAAGGTTGGCAAAGCTACGGGTCTTGCTATTTATTGGCAAATAAAATATCAGTATTTAAAACATTGTGTGTTTCTCTATCTTTCCTTCCCCCAGCTCAGGCAAATGAAGACATTGCAAAGGGTGAACCCTGGGCCCTTGAGCAAAGAGGGGCTGACACAGACCCCATGTAATCCCAGCTACTCAGGAGGTTGAGGCAGAAGAATCACTTGAACCTGGGAGGCGGGGTTGCAGTAAGC
>NW_012115155.1:4093039-4096569 GCF_000951035.1 Colobus angolensis palliatus | reverse complement strand
GGAAGGAAGGAAGGAAGGAAGAAAGAGAGAAAGAATGGAGGGGGGGAGGGAGGGAAGAAAGAAAGAAAAACTTTATAGTTTACAGCTACACTTCCTTCACCCCTGTGAATAAATCACCACGCTTCTGAGACTATATGACCAGCAATATAACCCACTCAGTATATATACCAGTGGTTTAAATTAACACACAGCTGGTGGGGTCATTTTACAGCTTAAGTTAGCAAATTCAATTTCCCCTAACCAACATATTTTATAACTTAAGTGAACAAATACAATTTTCTGTAATAAACGTGGTTTCCAAACCTATGTGACTAAATCAGTAAATTCACCAGCCTTACTTCTTCTCATTAACAACAAGTAATGTGGGAAGGCTCTTGTCCCAGAAAAGCCTGTGCCCCACTCAGCTCTTCATTTCTTCTACTTTGATAGAAACCGAAATGTGAATACCCCTCTATCTTATTGAGAAAAGCAATTATAACACCACAGGAAAAGTTCACAAAGTTTCTTGTTAGAAACAATTATAGCTTACCTTCAGTAACTAAAGTCAATCTATAAACATAAGCCCATAATGTCCAACTTCTGCAATATGATCATGATTTTTAAAGAAAGAAGTTCTATACCTCAGAAAAAGAAAGACTAAAAAGAAATGCATTAAATTGTAGACAGTTGTTGTCTTTGAGCGGTGAGAATGTGAGCAATTTTCTCATTCCAATTTCTCCTTTTCTGCGTTTTTCAAATGTTTATAATAAGAACACAGTACTTTTATAATGGGGAAATACATACCAATAATGGCCTCAATTATAAAATAGACATATTAATCTTAAAAACATATCTTTCTACCCAGTTTACACAGTTTCACATTGTTATAATGCCTCTAGAAGAAAAGTGGTTTTAAAAAAATGGTTACCAGATGTAAAATTGGGTCTTGGAAATGCTAATCCCATAAAGGATTGACAAAATCAATGTGCTGTGTAGAAATGGGTGTGAACAAAAAGAGCAAAAAAAAAAAAAAAATTTTTGAAGCAGCCTGTAAAAAAACAGAAGACTATAGTAAGTTTCCAAGTTTTCCATGATAGCACGAAAGGATTACGGAGGAGTTTTAAAGTTCAGATCCTTGGGTTCAATACCCAGAGGTCTTGACTCAGCGGGTCTGATTGGGGCACAAGGATGTGCCTGTTGGGCAGGCTTCCCAGATGATTCTCTGCAAAGGTCTCTGCAGCACACTGAGAAATTCACCCTAGAGAAGGCAGAATGGTTTGATCCAGTGGAGAAGTTGAAGAATGGGTCAGAAAGGAATTAGCTCGGTCAGTCTCATCCTTGGCTGTATGTGGGAATCCTTTGGGTGGACTTTTTAAAAAAATCATCCCCAAAAATACTAGCGGATCCGAGTCTTTGGGCAGCTGAGGGCTCAGAGAGCTCCCTGGTGATTCTGACACAGGGCAGAATTGTGTCCCGCCATCACCTTTCCGACGGCATCACAGAAGGGGCCGCCGCTCTGTCCATTCCTGGCTGCTTGCTCTAGCTGTCCATCTCCAGCCCTGGTGACTGGGCAGAAAACAATCTGGCTGAAAGCAGGCTGGCCAGAATGCACGTTTTAAATCCTTCAAACAGTGAACAGAACTGAAAGTATGGCCAAAGCAGCAGAGCAGGCATAATTGGCTTTAAATTAATTCAAAACCATGTGACAAGGAACTCCAAGCCCGGAAAAATTTCCAGATAATTTTCTTTTGCAGTTTCTTTGGCTGATTGGCTTTCTTCTTGTTGTGGTTTTCCTTTTACAAATGCCAACCATTTTTATGAAAGAAATGTGAATATACAGACAAGCAAAAAGAGAAAGATGAAGAATACTCCTCATTCTACCCACTCAGAGACAATAAAGCATCTTGCAGTGTGTCCTTTCCTTACACAGATATGTGCATCCATTCTTATCTCATAGATTTTTCCAGTGCCTCTCGTTGGATATCTATGGTAACTCAAATCGTCCCTGTTCTAAAGACTACAGAGGAGGGAATAAATGGCTAAAGATTTACTATAAATACAAAGAAAAAAAGTAAGAAAAATAAAATTGTGAAAAAAAAATCAGGAAATTCTCAGGGACACACAAATTGTTGTAAAACTACCCTAATTACGTTCAAATGTTAGCAAAAATTGCAAAAAATAATGACATATATTTTCAACGAAATCGTCATCACTGTCAAGTGATTGTGAAGAGCAGCTTGCATCAGGTCAAATTGTTTTCTGCTCAGTCCTTCACATGACCTAGCACACTCATTCTTGCCTCTGCAAGGCCATTCCTGACGCTCTCCCTGTTTCTACTTGACCCCTTTCCTCCTCTTCAGGGTACCCAAATCCCTTCCCTCGCACAAGGCCCAGTTTAAATCCAATCCCCCTCCCCACCAGGCCTCCACAACCCACTGTGCTACCTTTTCCCCTGAAGCCCTCAGTGTTTACCTCTGCCTGTGGCTCGTTATTGATTCCTGTTCCATGCACTGCTGTGTCCCCAGTACATTAGTCTCATGTCCCTACTGAGACAGTCACCTCTCTTTGGGCTGAATCCAGCTTATCCTCTTTTGTGTCTCCCACAGCATGGAGCACAGTGCTGGGCACACAATAAGCCATAAATAAATATTGAATGAAGCGTGGAGTTTACAGGTAGAATTTTTTAAAAAAACAAAAACTTGTATTCATCAGTAATAAAGCTCGGTGGGCCTGCACTGAACAATGGGAGGGTCCCAGTGGAAGCCCAGTGTCATTGTAAAGAGGCAGGCCTGCTAGAAGGGTACAGAGGGCACTGCCTTCCTAAAGGCAGCAGCACGGAGAACAGAGGAGAGCGTCAAAGCAGCCGCCCTGTGGGAGGGTCCCCCACGACGGACCTTCACAAAGGCTTTTCCAACACAGGCTGCTGAGTGGCTCAGAAAGGGCAGGGAGGGGACCCAGACAAGCCAGCAGTCTCCTGCTGTCGTGAGGCCAGCACCAGATCCATCCTTGGCTGGCCTCGGAGGCCGTAGTGATGAACACAGAGGGGCCCACGTGGGGCGAGGCCACCTAATTCCCCCTGACAGGAGAGACCAGGCTGTAAAGGCGAGTGACGGCAGCCTTCAGAAGAAGTGACAACATGACAGTGTCATGCCGGAGCCCTGCTGGGGGAGGACAGGGAAGCCAGTCAAAGCGGCAGCCACTTCACACTTTGGGGAAAGAGATGCTTTTATTCCATAAGAAGATAAGGGGGAAGCTAAAAGAAATGACATTTTCACCGTAAAATTCCAAGCCTCCCATCGAGGGAGAGGAGGGGCTGCTGTCCTACAAACACAAGGTGTTCACCCGGGGAGCACCCCAGAAACCAGGAGGTGAGGGTCCCCAGCAGGTGGCATCAGTGAAATCCCATCAGGGCCGGGTGCAGTGGCTCTCATTTGTAATCCCAGCACTTCGGAAGGCTGAGGCGGGCAGATCACCTGAGGTTGGGAGTTTGAGACCAGCCTGAGCAACGTGGAGAAACCCTGTCTCTACTAAAAATACAAAATTAGCTGGGC
>NW_012115155.1:4084256-4092249 GCF_000951035.1 Colobus angolensis palliatus | reverse complement strand
AAGAAAGAAATCTCATCAGGAAGGCCAAGGCTCAGGATAATCTGGGACCTGCCAAAGTAAGTAAGGGCAGGAAAGCCAGCTGTTTAAAGAACCAGGTACAAACTGTTCACAGGAATTCTTTACAGGGATTGCCTTGTACTTATTTAGAAGAAATTTCTTAATAAGCCACTTGGGATAGAAGATGTGGGCTGTAGAGAATTTGCCAAACACCAACTCAGAGAAAGTTAATTCTCCAAAACACAAATTGCTGAACGTTTAATTCACTGAATGACCAATTTGCCCAACTGTCAGACAAGTACTGTACGACTGACCCTCGGCAGTTTGCCACAGCTGTGTCTCTGCATCCAACCAAAGTGAAGTGTGCTGACGACTTTCTCCATAGTCTGGTCTCATGACCTTTGGGGATGAGAATTTCCCATTGCTGTGATTTTAGGTGTTGGGCGATGCCTTCTGTGGTCCATGGAACAAGATTTCTGACTGCTAGCATGTTTTCAGTCAGGCCTCTGACTTCTCACTATCACATAAGCCAAGGAGGTGTGAAGTAGCTACATCAAATGAATATTTTAAGCACAGTTCACACTGCAGATAGTTGGTTGTTGAAACTGTTTGATACTCCAGATGTGAAAGAATGGCTTTGCTCACTCACCACTTTACCCCAGCACAGGTTCTCTCTACCTTATAGACAGTGTTCTCAGCCTGCCACATAGAAGCGGGCACGCCACGCAACCTTAGACAGAAAACCGACCCAACTGTCCCACAGAACTCATACTAATGGTTTTTTAAATAAATGTAGAAATTGACCCTCCCTGGTCTTAAAACTTGAAACTTACATTTGTCTGATTTGAGTTCCTTTCTCACGAAACTGACCCTCAGGCAAGGAACTGAAATTTGTCAGGTCACCTCATCCAGACAATGAGATGCCAGACCCCTCATCCATCATGACTGCTTCCTTATCCCTCCCTAATTCTTGTTTTCCTGCCTTCCCAGCTATACAAGCCCCCCAATTTTAGTCATTTAGTGAGACAGACAGATTTAAAATATCTCCCTTTCTCTCCAGCCACAGCACCCAATTAAATAGCCTTCTTCCCTGGCAATACTCATTGACTCTGAGATTGCTTTTCTTTTTTTTTTCTTTTTTTTTTTTTGAGGTAGAGTCTCACTGTGTTGCCCAGGCTAGAGTGCAGTGGTGCAATCTCAGCTCACTGCAACCTCCACCTCCCAGGTTCGAGCAATTCTCCTACCTCAGCTTCCCAAGTAGCTAGGATTACAGGTGTGCACCACCATACTCAGCTAATCTGTGCATTTTTAGTAGAAACGGGGTTTCACCATGTTGGTCAGGCTGGTCTTGAACTCCTGACCTCAGGTGATCTGCTCACTTCAGCCTCCCAAAATGTTAGGATTACAGGCGTGAGCCACCATGCCCGGCAAGAGACTGGTCTTCTATGCAGTGAGCAACAGGACCCAGGCTGAACCCCTGGCATTTCAGTAATAGACATAGAGTACATGGGTCTGCCTTGGGCATAAGTATGCACAGAGGATGGCAAACCGCCCCACTCGGATCCAACTTGTTGGTCACCGGCATAGAGCTCAGCCCCTGGCATGTGAAAGACATGAAACATCGGCGTCCAGCATCCCCACACAAACACCACAGCATGACATGCCACTCTGTAATCCTGGGCTCTGACCATCCAGTGAGTTGACTTTTGGTGAATTACTGCCCAACCAAAAAGGGACCTCCCATATCGGCCAAAACCATCTTGCGCAAGACAAACAGAGACATGTCTTCGTTGCAAAGGGACAGTGGAGAAGGCTTAAGCAGAGAGAAGAGGAAAAGCAAGTGGGGCAGGTAAGATGAGAATGGAAAGATGGCCAGCAGCATGACCCTTCCCTGGGATTCCCAAAGTGTCAGTGGCACTTGACAAAAAACCATGAAAGGCATGGTGTACATGGCTTTCTTAGGGAGAAACAGAGTTCTGCATCCGGAGTGGGAGCAGGGTGGAGGAATGTCCTGCAGAGCAGAGTTGCCCAAACAGAGAGAAACCATGGGAACCTGTAGACAGCCGGAGAGGAGGGCTCTGGGCTGACACAGGTCAAAGAAGTTGGGTTCAGTCTGGTTCAACCACATCTCCAAAAGGCAGGAAGTTCAGGAGACATCTGGACTGGATGATCAAGGGGAGACCATCCTGACCCACTGGCCACGGACTAAGAGATCTCAAATATGTTCATTATTTACGTATGTTTGGAGCAAAGAGATGGACAATGAAAGAAACATCCCACTGCTTAGTGATGCTCTGAAGTTTATGAGATGAAAAGAAATAGAAGGACAAACATCTGGCCTTGTGTTCATTTTCTCTCTCTGGAAAAAGAGTCAACAAGCTTGGGACTATTATAGGAAGCAAGGGAATTGCAAAGTGAGTGAGGTAGGCAGAGTAATGTCCCCCCAAGGAAGTCTAAACTCCTGTCCCAGGCAAGCAGAAGGCCACTGGCTGAGACCATGCTAGGCAGGGTTAGGAGTAAAAGGGAACCAGAGACAACTGGTTCTCCTAGACAGTGTTAGGAGTAAAAGGGAACCAGAGACAACTTCCTAAGCAAAACAGGCACAAAAATGCTGCAAACTGATGAGCAGAGACAAGAACTAGAAGTGAATGGATGGAGGCAAGTTGGAACAAGACGAGGAGGCACTGTCACTAAAGGGGTGCGTGGATGCACTAAAGGAAGAGGCCTTGATGGAGCCCATGCTTTGACTGAGGGTAGGCAGGGAATTGCTGAAAGCAAGTCAGTGCAGCTCTGGGTCCGGTTTCTCACTTGATTTGGATCCACATCATCCACCCTTGCACATAGAACGCATTCATTCAACAGACAGTTGTTGGGCTTCAGCGACGTGCCAGGCATTATTCTAGGCGTTGGGTGTACACAGTGAACAAACAAGTCACAAGCTCCTCGAGCACTACAACCTTAGCTCTCGAGGAGCTTGTGTTCTGGGCGGATGAGCCAACCAAGCAAGAAATTCAGCAGAAAGCCTCAGATAGTGAGAAGTGCTAGGATGAAGGTGAAAACAGTGACGTGACAGAGACTGGGGCGGGCGCTGCATGTGGCTCCTATCAGCTGGTCAAGACCAGGAGACTTCCCTGTGAAGGTGACTTGAGCTATTTCCTGAATGACAAGATACCAGGCATGAGGCAATCCCGGGACAGAGTAACCCAGAGAGGGGGAACAGCAGGGTGAAGGCCCCGAGGCTGGAGCCCAGCTGGGTGTGCTCAGGGCAGAAAGCAAGTCAGCCTGGCTAAACTTAATAAATGAGGGAGGCAGGGACCAGATCAAGCAGAGATGGAAGGGATCAGAGCATACAGAGGAACAACGGTGCGTGCTCTGCCCAGAAGAGTGGAGAGCAATGGAAGAAGGCATGTGGAGGCGGTGCAAACTCCCCCATGTCCCTCAAGGGCTCGTGCTTACTGCTGCCATCGTGCCTTGGGCCGCGCAGTGCCACAGGGCAGCAGGGATGGGCCCCTCTGGGATATTTCGGCATTATTTGCAAGGTTTCTTTATGTTCCGCTCCAAGGCTCACTGTGCCCCTCATATTCTTACAGCAGACCTGTCCTGTGTCTGCTCTAATCTAGGAGAGCCAAAGGAGACTAATTGCTGGGTGGAAAACGCAGACTCTCTGCTTCTACAAGGTGTGCAGGGTTTTCCTCCTCCTGTCCTTTCTCTGCAGTGAGCTTTGCTCACCGGCCCAGTCAGCGCCAGCGTTCTGGGGAGCTGTGATAAATGAGCCCATTCTCTTCGGAGACACTGTGTTTTCTAATGGGTTGAAGAGCAAACTTTCAAGATGCTATTGGTATGGCTGGCGGCCAGTTCTGCCCCATTTAATCACATTATCTTGAGGGCCAAGAGGGTAAAAGAGTTTGGGGTGTTTTTTTGTTATTTGTTTTTCAACTGGAACTTACACAAAGGATCACAGAAAGGAGGTAACAAACGTCTAAAGGCAGAGGAGGCGATGGCACCTGCCCTCCAGCGCTGCTTCTCCCCTCTACCTCCCCATGGCCTGGAGTCTGATGCCTGCTGGAAAACCCAGACATGTATGGCAAGTGCCGGCAGGAAAAGATGCCACAAGCCTCAGACCGAATCATCAGCCAGGCTGTTGCTCCCAGAGAGGAAGTGGGGACCTAAAGAGCCATGTAGGTGTCCCAAATTTCCCCACAGAAATTGGAGAATGGGGAATTCGTTTATTAGGAAGCACGCTTTGCATCATGAAGACTCTCACTGTTATAATTTCCTCACAGTTGAGGCTGACACTAGGGCGTAAGAGAAGATCAATTATGCGGGCAGCTTAGGAGCTCACAGATTATTTACCAAGTAACCATCTGCACCTCTGACAAAAAAGGCTTTTGTGTATGTTTAGAGGTTGTGAACTCTGCTGCAATTTAGGTTTGGTTTGAATATGCTGTTCAGGATCGCCTTGGTGATATTTCTATTACTTTTAGTTCATAGCTTTTACATCCATCACGATTAAAAATCATCTTCATGGTTGAAATATGTATTTTTAAGATAATTTTGCAATAGCAAGTCTGAAACTCTCTGACTTCTAACTCTTTTTCCTACTGAGGCAATTATTTTTATAGTGAAGCAGATCTATGACATTTTCAAAGGGTTGTTGTAAAGAAGAGTGAAGAATTTGCGAAAGGTACATAGTAGACACTCAATAAATGTTAGTTCTCTTCCTTCCAGGTACCCTGACCTTTATGGAGAGTTTGAAATCATCCTATAACATTAAGAACCAGCAGGACTTTAATGAAGCTTCGAGGCTTAGTGGCTAACATTCAAATTTCGAAGCCAGCCAGATTTAGTATAAAGACACGAATCCCACTCTTTTTTTTTTTTTTGAGACGGAGTCTCGCTCTGTTGCCCAGGCTGGAGTGCAGTGGCCGGATCTCAGCTCACTGCAAGCTCTGCCTCCCGGGTTTATGCCATTCTCCTGCCTCAGCCTCCCGAGTAGCTGGGACTACAGGCGCCTGCCACCTCGCCCGGCTAGTTTTTTGTATTTTTTAGTAGAGACGGGGTTTCACCCTATTAGCCAGGATGGTCTCAATCTCCTGACCTCGTGATCCGCCCATCTCGGCCTCCCAAAGTGCTGGGATTACAGGCTTGAGCCACCACGCCCGGCCAAATTCCACTCTTATCAGTGGTGTGACTTTGAGCAAAGCACTTCATCTCACCAAACTTCAGTTTACTCATAGGTAAAATGAGGAAAGTAATTTATATCTTGAGGAGTTTGGTCAAGATGAGGAGTATCAGGAAGCCATCTATCAAATCTATCATCTATCAAACGAAAGGTGTCATTACATCACCTATCGAATGAAAGGTGTCATTACCTCTCAATGCCTGGGAAGGGATGGAAGGAAGGGCCAACTCCAACCCAGCACCCTGCCCTCCTGAGACAGAAGTTCTGGTGCACCCTGAACTGTCCATATTCTCTAGTTCCCTTGAAGGGAGTTCCCCAATTCCAGATCTTTGGGCTCCCATCCTGAGCCAAGAGCAAGCTTTCTTCTTCAGAAGCAAATGCATGCACTCGGGATTTATAAAGGAAAATGTGAAGCCGTCATTTTCTCATAGGGTCGCAAGGCATGAGGCTGTGAATGTGATTTACATTCAAGGTTTGGCCCTCGAGAGTAATATACTTCATCATCACAGCCCAGCAATGGCTCCCTCCAGAAGAGTTCTGTTTTCTCTCAGAACCCGGAAGTCAATACCAGATCTTCAGAGAATTCTGAACTTCCACAGTCTGGCGGGGGGGAGGTGAAAGGTCATGCAGTCCCCTCTTACCTGTGTGCACTACAGGAAGGGACTTGCCCCTCTGAGCCTCGCTGTTCTCCTCTGTGAACTTGCTGCCTCTTCATGCAAATGCCCCAAGGCCAGTGACCGTGTGTGCAGCCACAGTAGGTGTTAGGGGAGCAGAAGCAGGTAGCACCTGGACGTGGGGAAAAGAGGGAAAGGAGGAGGAAGAGAAGCTGTTAATGTTGTTTCAGGACTAATTCCTAACAAAACTCTAAAGGAGGAGACACCTGGTCCTCGGCTCTCAGACCAGCACTACACCTGCCCCCCACCCATGCCCCAGCTGAGCGCCCCCCAACCCCAGCTCTGCCCCTCATGGAGGGCAGTGGGCTCTCCACACTTGGAGGAGATCAGTCACTCTCATCAGAAGGTGGAGGCCTCTCATGAGTGGGCTTTATGTGAGTAGCGCGTCCCTGGGAGAAGAATTTCAAGATGGCCTTTATAGGGATGAGGGCGATTCCTCAATTGTCACCCTTTGCGGATGGCTGGAGTGTTCTTCTGGTTCTCCATTTCAGTCACTCACAAAACACACGCTGAGTATCCACTGTGCGCCCTTGGGAACCCTGCACACCAGCCAGCAGGACAGACATTCAGATGAATGGACACCTGTAGTGGCCTTCTCTCCCTGGGGCTGAGCATGAGACCCCGTGTCTAACAGATCCGAAGGCGGGCTGTGACTCTGCCCACAAGAATGCTAACATCTCAGCCTGTCTCCTCCTGAATGGGACAACGTTAAGATCCCTTGCTCAGAATTTCTGTGAGAGTTCTATACATTCTAGTTTTATTCTACAGCCTTGCTCGACTCCCCATCATCCACCCACATGTACAACTCTAGAGCCCCAAAGTCAGCAGCCCACCTTAAGCCACATGGCCAGGATCTCGCAAGGATGAAAGCTAGCATCTTAGTTGTGGCCCGTTCCTCCTTGGCCAGCCTCATGCTCTGCTTCCCTGCAGCCTCTTGGGATAGTCTCAGCCTGTGCTCCTCACACATAATGTTTTGGCTGACCCCACCCTTCCTCCTCTGCTGGGACTCTCAGGACCTGCCAGGATGGTGTCTGCTCTCAGTGGCTCTGGGCTTCTCCCACAGAGGTCCTGGAGGCCTCTATTTAGCCAGGTCTACTACAGTCCTTTGCAAAGAGGAACCAAGCATCAAGAGTAAAAATCTCGTCTCTGAGGGTCTTCCCATTCTGAACCAAGCCCTGGCTGTAGACCCAGCTCCTCCAGGCATTCCGTTTCCCCCAAACAAACAAGAAGAGAAGATCTTATGTGGGCCCCACACGGTAGCCAATTACCAGGATAGAGTAATCTCAGGGGCACAGAAAGGCTTGCATACCCTGAAATCCCTCCCTTGCTTGCTCACTGGTGCCTGAAATTACTTCAGCAGCAAACAACATGCTTTATTCCACAATTAGAAGCAAGGCTTTAACATAGATTTCTCTGGTCAAGAAAACACAATGCTTATGCTCACATGGAAATATGAATGAATGGTTCTCGAGGGAGTGGAGGAGTATGTCATCATCTCAACAGGTCCGGGATTGAGGACATGTGCGATTCTTCCACAGGCACACTCAATAGCATAGCCTCGGTTCAGGCCTTCAGCAGGGCAATTTGGTAGCACATATTAAAATGTTAAATGTGAATACCCTTTGACCCAAAAATTCCTCATCTAAATCTCTCACTGGGGAAACTCTTGCGTATAAGCAGAAAGAGGCATGTACCAGAATGTCTCCTCCATCACAGTTGGTAGCAATAAAAATGTATATATAAGAACCCACTTGTGTGCCCATTCATAGGGACCTGGCTTAAGAACTTGGGTATTTCTGTACTAGGGACTACTAAGTAGCTGTTAAGGGAAAGTAAAGTAGGTCAAGTGCGGTGGCTCATGCCTGTAATCCCAGCATCTCAGGAGGCCAAGGCAGGTGGATCACCTGAGGTCAGGAGTACAAGACTAGCCTAGGCAACACAGTGAAACCCTATCTCTACTAAAAATACAAAAATTAGCTGGACATGGTGGTGTGCACCTGTAGTCCCAGCTACTCAGGAGGCTGAGGCAGGAGAATCGCTTGAACCAGGGAGGCGGAGGTTGCAGTGAACTGAGATCAAGCCACTGCACTCCAGCCTGGGAGACAGAGCAAAACTTCATCAGAAAAAAGAAAGAAAGGAA
>NW_012115155.1:4079207-4081559 GCF_000951035.1 Colobus angolensis palliatus | reverse complement strand
GACCATATATATATATAGATCTCATTCTCATATATATATGAGATTTGATATGATTTGGCTGTGTCTCCCCCAAATCTCAACTTGAATTGTAGCTCCCATAATTCCCACGTGTCGTGGGAGGGACCCAGAGGGAGGTAATTGAATCATGGAGGTAGATCTTTCCCATGCTGTTCTTGTGATAGTGAATAAGTCTCATGAGATTTGCTGGTTTGATAAGGGAGAGTTTCCCCGCACAAGTTCTGTCTTGCCTGCCACCATATAAGATGCCCCTTTCCTCTCCTTTTGCCTTCCGTTATGATTGTGAGGCCTCCCCAGCCATGTGGAACTGTTTTAAGTCCATAAACCTCTTTTTTTTTTTGTATTTTAGTAGAGACAGGGTTTCAACATGTTGGCCAGGATGGCCTTGATCTCCTGACCTCGTGATCTTCCCACCTCTGCCTCCCAAAGTGCTGGGATTACAGGCGTGAGCTACTGCACCCGGCCCTCTTTTTCTTTACAAATTGCCCAGTCTCGGGTATATCTTTATCAGCAGCATGAAAACAGACTAATACATATGTATACACACATATACTCATACATATGTATACACACATATAGTCTTCACAAGAAATGGTAAACATCTCAAGACATAAACTTCCAACATGACAAGGATCCGCTTTGAGGGAAATAGATAAATTGAGAAGCGAAGAAACAGAGATGAAGTACACAAAGGCATAATAAAATAACCAGTAAGAAAATCATGTTCCCTGGTCTTCCCCAAAGCCTGTTCCTTGCACCACTCCAGGCGTGGTGGAATGCATGGAAATCCAGGCACTTGCAACATAAGTGTAACTTAAGACCCAAACACTTGAAAATTCAAACAGGAATTCAAGAGAGAAATAGGACTTTGGGAGAGCAGTAGAAGAGATGCCACAGCACAGGGCATGATTAATCATTAAATGAATTGAGTGGTTGACCAGCCCTGGAGTCACTCAGAGGCAGGAGAGGTCTTTTCTGGGCAGGCTGAAAGCTGCACAGAGAGGAGGCAATTTGAGCAAGACAAATGCAAGGGACTCTAAGAATGCTAGCCTGGAAACACTTTGCCCTTTGATATCTTTTGATTGAACTTCTCCTTCCATCACAGATTCAGATCCTTTTCATGGACCCTGGGGTCTGTGCTGTAGCCTGGACTCTAGTCCTCTATGAGCTGTTCACCTCTTGACAGGGAGGAGAACAGGAGGGGAGGAGAGAGGCTTGTGTTAGCTCCATTATGTATCTCCATCAAAGCTTGCTGCTGCCTCCCATCCTCTTTCACCACCTTCCTGCTAAGATAGCCTGGCTAACATCTCTTTGACTTCCTGCTGCATGCCCCAAAAGTCCTATTACCTTGAGTCAGCATGACTCATGACACTGTCAGTCTTTATGAGATCAGCAAAGCCTAGCCTTGTTGCATGATTCCTACCGACAAATGCAGCAAGAATGTCAAGGAGGCCTTAAGGCAAGCAGTGTGGTTGTCTTAGTCCTTCACTGAATGGCGAGAGCCAATGTTCCTAAAGGAAACCACTTCCATGAGAAGGAGCCTGTGGGTTTCCTTGAGGCAGCCTATTGTGGAAATGACTGAGAAAACACAAACCGTGAAAAAAAAAAAAAAACAGTTTTTCCTCTGCTTTCACACCACAACAATCAAAACAGACTTCTGTGAGCAAATGTGTTGAGGTTCCTCCCCACCAGGTAAGCAAGCAGTTCTACAGCGGACACAAGCTGGGCATCCTCCAATTCAGTTCCATTCTGACACTGTCTGTCTGGAGATTGCCTCAGATCGCATAAGTGGAGAGCTCAGTCTTACAAGACTGGCCCCTCTTCAGACACCAGTCACGGGTCACAGGTTGCCTCACCTGTGCTTCTGACCAACTGGTCTAAATCAAAATTCCCACAATACCCTTCTCAGATTTAATGTATTTGCTAGAGCTGCTTACAGAACTTAGGAAAACACTTATTTGCATTTACTGGTTTATTATAAAGGATATTACAAAGGACACAGATAAAGAGATGCACAGGGCAAGGTATGTGGGAAGGGGCGTGGAGCTTTCATGCCCTCCTGGGCACACATCCCTCCAGGAGCCTCCAGGCATTCAACTACCTGGAAGCTCTCCTAACTCTATCCTTTTGGATTTTCTGGAGGCTTCATTACATAGGCATGATTGACAAAATCATTGGCCATTGGCGATCAACTTGACCTTCAGCCCCTCTCTCCTCCCTGTAGGTTCAGGGGTGGACAAGAAATCCCATCACTCTAATCCCGCCTTGGTCTTTCCTGGTGACCAGCTCCCATCCTGAAGCTACCTAGGGACTTCAGCCATCAGTCAACTCTTT
>NW_012115155.1:4066248-4075362 GCF_000951035.1 Colobus angolensis palliatus | reverse complement strand
GGAGGGAGGGAAAAGTATAGTTATCTGTACTGATATGGAAAGGCCTTTTGACATTTTGTAAGTCGAAAGAAAGCAAGCTTCAAGGCAGTGCACAAAGAATAATAACAATTAAGTAGAAAGACAGTAAACCTACTTGTTTCTGTAGATAGTTGTGTTCATATGTAAATGCATAAGGAAAAGATCTGGAAAGATACATGCTGGAGATAGGTGTAGTTATCTCTTAGAGGTCTTGGATTTGGGGGTGGCATTCGAACAACAGAAATTTATTTTTCACAGTTCTGAAGGCTGAGACGTCTGAGATCAAGGCACTGGCAGATTCAGTGCCTGGTGATGGCCCATTCTTCATAAATAATGCCTTCTAGCTGTATCCTCACATGGTGGAAAGGGCAAGGGGTCTGTCTTGGGACTCTTTTGTAAGGGTGCTAATCTCATTCACGAGGGCTCCCCCCGATGGCTTAGTGACTTTCCAGAGGCCCTCAATTCCTAACACCATGACCTTGGAGGTTAGGATTTCAACATACAAACTTGGGGAAGACAAAAACATTTAGACCATAGTAATGGCCACCTTGGAGAGGAGCAGAAAACTGGAGAAACTGAGACACAGGGAATTGACTCAAGGAGATCGAGAAGAAACAAACAAGCATTAGTGAGGATGTGGAGGAACTGAAACCCCTCACATGCTGGAGGACTGCAAAATGCTGCAATACTTTGGAAAATGGTTTCGCAGTTTCTTTCTTTTTTTTTTTTTTTTGAGACGGAGTGTTGCTCTTGTCACCCAGGCTGGAGTACAGTGACATAATCTCAGCTCATTGCAACCCTCCGCCTCCCTGGTTCAAGCGATTCTCCTGCCTCAGCCTCCCTAGTAGCTGGGATTACAAGCACCCGCCACCATGCCCGGCTAATTTTTGTATTTTTAGTAGACACGGGTTTTGCCATGGTGGCCCGGCTGGTCTCGAACTCCTGACCTCGTGATCCACCCGCCTCAGCCTCCCAAAGTGCTGGGATTGCAGGTGTGAGCCACCACGCCCAGCCTGACAGCTTCTCAAATGTTAAACATGGAGTTACGGTATGACAGAACAATTCTACCCCTAGATATATACTCAAGAGAAATGAAAATAGAAAAACACATATAACTGTTTGTAGAAGCATTATTCATAACAGACAAAAGTGGAAGCCACCCAAATGTCCATCAGCTAATTAATGGATAAATACAATGTGGCATAACCCTGCAATGGAGTAGTATTTGGCCACGAACAGGCATGAAGTTCTAATACATACTACAACATGGATGAATTTTAAAAGCATTATGCTAAGTGAATAAACTGAATCACAAAAGGCTACACATTGCATGCTTCCATTTTCATGAAATGTTACCAGAGGCAAATCTATAGAGACAGAAAGTAGATTCATGGCTGCCTAAAGCTGGAGGCATTGAAATGGGCAGGAATGGGGATTGACTGCTAATGGGCTCGGGGTCTCTCTTTGGAGAAATGAAGATGTTCTAGAGCTGATTGTGCTGATGGCTGCACAACTGGGTGAATATACTCAAAGCCATTGAATTTTATGTTTAAATGGATGAATTGTATGTATGTGAATTACATCTCAATAAAGCAGCTGAAAACAGAAAAAGAAATATAGGTAATGGAAAATGAATAATCGGATTGTTTTAGGACTGCTTTTGGAACAAGTTAGGTAAGCCAAACCTTGAAAGACACCTGAGAGGCTCTTGGCATCGTGGCATCTACCCGCACAGTTTTGCTATGTACCAGATTCATGACATAGGGGCCATTTGTCGTTTTCCTGGGGCACAAATTAGAATATTTCACCCACATGGCGGCCTTGAGGGAGGAAGTGGCTAACTAATGGGTAGACCAGACTGCCAACAGCTTCTCTTCCAAAAAGATTGTTACTCAGTCTTTCATTGAAACATCCATAAAATTTTTTGAGAATAATGAGCACTTTCTTTGTTTCTGTTTTTGTTTTTTGAGACGTTTCGCTTTGTTGCCCAGGCTGAAATGCAGTAGCATGATCACAGCTCACTGAAGCCTCAACATCCCAGGCTCAAGCATTCCCAAGTAGCTGGGACTACAGGCACGCGCCACCATGCCTGGCTGATTTTTTCATTGTTGTTATTTTTTAGAGATTGGGTCTCACCATGTTGCCAAGGCAGGTCTCAAACTTCTGGGCTCAAGCCATTCTCCCACCTCAACCTCCCAAGGGGCTGGAATTACATGTATGAGCCACCACACCCAGCCCACTTTGTTTCTTTGTGGAAAATGACATGAAAAAGAAAGCCAATTGCAAGTGCTGGTGAAGGCAATGAAGAGAGAATGAAATGGTCTAATAAAAAGTATGTGCTTTGGCCAGGCATGGTGGCTTATGCCTATAATCCCAGCACTTCAGGAGGCTGAGGCTGGAGGATCACTTGAGCCCAGGAGTTTGAGACCAATCTGGGCAACATGATGAGAGCTACAATTCAAGTTGAGATTTGGGGGAGACACAGCCAAATCATATCAAATCTCATATATATATGAGAATGAGATCTATATATATATATGGTCTTGTTCTGTCACCCAGGCTGTAGTGCAGTGGTACAATCACAGCTCACTATAGCCTCAAACTCCTGGGCTCAAGCAGGCCTCCTGCCTCAGCCTCCTGAGTAGGTAGGACCACAGGCCTGCACCACCATATCAATTTTCTATAAGACTAAAAAAAAAATTACAGAAATCCCATCACTCTAATCCCGCCTTGGTCTTTCCTGGTGACCAGCTCCCATCCTGAAGCTACCTAGGGACTTCAGCCATCAGTCAACTCTTTAGCATTCAAAAAGACGCTCAGCACATTGAAGATTCCAGTGATTTTAGAAGTTGTATGCCAAGAAACCAGGAAACAGACAAAGACCAAGTGTATATTGGAAGCATGCAGGGAAGCAAAAAGAAAGGAATTCTCTGTGTGCCAAGACACTTGCTAGACCCTTTACAGGCTCTTTTAATCTTTACAACAAGCCTGCAAGTTAAATACAATTATTCACATTTTACAGTTGTAGAAATAGACTTAGAGTGATTACATGGTTTGCACAAAATCGCACGGCTAGTAAGTGTTGGGTTGGGTTATAACCCTAGGTCTGTCTGATCCCCAAAATTATCTTCTTTCCATCTTATTATACTGCCCTGAGTCCATGTCCTGTCAAACCTCATCTCCAGACTCTGCTAAAGAAATTAATTTAAAACGTTCATTATTATAACATCTGTAATATTGTTCCAGGTCGGATGCTGGAGCCAGGGACTCCATTTGTATTACTGCTAAACTTCAAAAAAGAACTACATCAGGGAGTGATAATGATTCTCATTTTACTACCATGGATATTGAGGGTTATTTTAGTGAGGCTGGGCTAGGCTCTGTTGCAGTAACATGTAACCCCAAAATCTCACTGTTTTAATGAAATTGATGTTTAGTCCTTGTTCATGTAATGTCCAACATGGGTTGATGGGGGCTTTGCACTATCACTCACTCAAGGACCCAGATAGATGGAGGCTTACACCCTCTTGTAGATTCACCATCTGGGACCCTGGCTTCCTCATCATCCAGGCAGCAAAAGTCAAGCACAGTTTCCTCACACCTGTTCTATTCTTCAGCACAAAAGAACTAATCCTTACCTCAATGCAAGGAAGTAGACTGTGACACGTACATGAGCACATGGATATTTGATGAGCAACAAAGGTCATGGCTACAATTCTCAATTAGCTTCGGAATATTGTGCTAAACCACAGAGCTGAGACTTGAAACTCGTCTATATGTCTCTCTCCAAGGTTCATGAATTATTGTGGGATCCAGAAAAGCAACTGCTCAAATCCATCAAAGCTGTTGCCATGTGAAGTCAGTCCTGTGATTCATCCAATTTAGAATTCAGGGTCCAGAAGGAACACACAACGTTGCAGGAAACTACAAATGTCTTACTGACTTCAATCACAGACTTCCGCGACATCCCAGAGATGACCTGATTCATCTCAAATCTCCAGCATGATGTTCTCTCCTTTGCAGGTTATCTTGGCCTCTGTGGAACTGCATTTATTTCTGGCCTGTCTTGCCTCTGCAGGCAAATGATTTTATGCTGCTAGTTGCTAGTCTCTTAGTTTGGATGCTTATATGTATCATCACATTCTAACAAAGACTTGCTGCAGTATAACAAAAAATGCATAGAAAGTAAGTTTAAAAAATAAATGTGAGAAAATAGATATGGGAAAAATAAGACAAAGTCAAGGATAACATTATACCTAGTGCATACTGTGCGGTTCTGTGCACTTGCTTGGACTCAGAAAGTCCAATACGCTTTCTGAGCTTCCAGGCAGCCAATGAAAGAGTGCTATATAATCCAGAAATACCCATAAGATAAAATTTCAGCCAGATATTCAGGGAAAGCTCAGCTATTCCTGGTACTTACACCTGACAGAACTCTTCCTCATGGGATGACCCAAAGGGAATATATGATGAGAGAGTGAAGGGAAAAAGAAAACCAGAAAAGGAACTTCCAGAAAACCAGTGGCATATTGGGAACTCTGGGTGAAACTCTGAAGCATCCTGGGGAACACAGAACACAAATTGATTGGAGCTAGAAAGCCTTCTCAGAGGGCGGGAGAAAATCACTTCCACAGAAGAGGGAGGCAGAAAGATATCAGAGTGTCAGAAAGAAGACAATGGAAACTTCAAGCAGATTCAAATAATCTCTGCTGCCTCTGATGGAATACGATTGAGTTTAGTTGCATGAGAGACTCAGTTTGGAAATGAGAGGCAAAACAACATGGCAGCCAGAAGCTTCTTTGCAGGCTTCAGAGTCCAAAATGGTGGAACTAAAATTGTCCCATGGGAGACTGAGCAGAAGCACCAAGAAAGTTTGGAGCCAAAGTCCAAACTCCTCCCCCTTTCAAACACTGTAGCTGGCTGACAGACGTCGACTAGATTATGAACATGTCTGCTTTAGGAAAGAGTTTTTACGTTTCATGTAACGGCCACCAAATACATGTTGCCTTCTCTTGGTGAAGGCATATTAGTAAAACTCTGCAGGAAGTGCTGGTCCTAAATCTGACATTCTCAGGAGTAGTGGGAAAGAATATGTCAAAGGAAAGAATATGTCAAAGCCAACAGAATTGGAGAGTCAGGCAAGTTATATACATTATCTTTAATCCACATCACAACCCAAATAGTAAGTATTATTACTTTCCAATCACTTTGATTACAATGACTACTTTACAAATGACTGTACTCAGGCTGAGAAACATGGAATAGCCTGAGCAATATTACACAACTCCTAAGTAGGGAACACAGAATTCTGACTTATCTCTGCCTAGTGCCATTTCCTGTGCCTTTTAATAATATAATACTGCCTTTTGATACCAGGTAAATTGAAGAAATGAAAACCGAAGTAAAAGAGGCATTAAAATCCCAAGAAAAGATTAAAAAATAAACACCTGCTTTTGTCACTGGTAAACTTGAGTTTTTTTTCCCCTACTTTGTATAGGTTGCAAAGAAAGAACATCCAATTGGAAAAAATAAATAAATAAAAAGCAATCAGGTTTTATTCAATGGCCAGAGAATGGAGAAGGGGTAGTTCTTGCTCTAAAGGCATCTTCCCTGCCCTGGAGTGTTGGGAGGCGGGGGAATCTTAGAGTTAAACGTGGGCCAGGAGAGATGTAGGCGTGAAGGCTGGAGTTCCAGACACGCAGGTGCAGTCCCAAACATAATTCTCCATACACCGCATGTTTACAAAATGGTAGAGATTTTCTTTTACAGGAGGAGATTTCAGCATTATAATGGTATGTTCATGATCTAAAGGTAACTAGGGGTCACTTGTTCCGGTTTGCACCAGTTCCGTGCAGGTCTTATCTTCTTCTGGTATTTGGCAAGGGGTCACAAAGCTCTTGCAGTGCCTGGTTTCTTCAAGCAGCTGTGCCTATAGATAAAGAGACGAAAGAAAAAAAAAAAAAACTGGAAAAGTAAAATTCCAATTGTGTAGATGAGACTGGGTTCATTCGGTGACACTTTTACTTTTGTTCCCTTCAAAACCCTCCTAAAACAATTAGAAATGAATTTTTAAAAACGTAAAGTCATGAAGACAGAGCAAACAGCAGATGAAATCACTGCTTTCAAATTTTGGAAAATGGAAGGCAAGATGAATGAGTGAGAATGGATTTAGAAAGTTCGAGAGCACAGAATCCTTAGCTGGTTGTATAGGGAGAGCCAGGAAGCACCCAAATTACCCTGCACTGCCCCCAAAAGATTCAAGAATTAGAGGTACCTAATACTTCTGGAAGTGCCAGAAAAATAGGACTGAAGACAGAAGGATGAATAAAATGTCTATATAAAAGCTAGTAACCTCCCCACTTCCACACAGCCTGGGATTGCCCCTCATCACCAGGCAGAAACCTGGAAGCTTATTCTCTGGGAGGGTAAAGCAAAGGGTCTTTAGACCAAAGGCACCAGGCATAGTCCAGGATGGAGAAACTATTTTCTTAAAAATAGTGAAGTGGGCATTTACAAATAGAATTCAGAGGCTCACAGGGCGCTGTCAGCTAGGTGTAAATATGCTAAACCAGAGATGGGGAAGGTCTTCTCTGAGAAAAAGACCCAAAGATGCTGATGTCAGAGGCTCCCCAGTGGAACAGCCCAGCCAGATGCGCCTGTGTTGATGACCGTTCACAGTGTCCAAACTGCCGGTCAGCCTCACAGTCCCCACTACTGATCAGGAGTAAACAGGGAAAGTTGCCAAACATCTGAGTAAAATATCCAACGAGAACACCAGATGCCAAAACAGAGTAAAGCAAATTGGAAGAAACAGAACTATGCGCGAGAAGACAACATCAAAACCAACGGTCCTTAAGATCCTCAGCTAAATAAGATCCAGTGTTCTACCCAGGAAATAAACGCAGAGTTTTCTTTTTCTAAGTTCTCATTCAGGAAACAAAGAGCTCTTGGAAATTAAAAATACAAAAGCAGATATAAGAAATATATCTTATGTAGCAGAAAGTTTGGAATGTAAAGTTAAGAAAGTTTGGAATATAAAGTTAAGAAAATATCCCAGAGTAGAGTGAAAAGAGTCACAGTAGACTGAAAAATGTAAAAAGTTGAGACACTAAAATTACCACATCTCAAAGATTAATAATTAGTAAGAGAACCAGTAAGATGCTACAAACAGTTCAGTGGAGAAATCAAAGAGCAGACACATAGACAATAGAGAATGCTGAAGTGAATATGTTAATCCATGTAAAACTGGCTTCTTGGGGAAAGAGGGATATCAATATGCAGCTGCACCAGACAAAGTATATTTGCATCTCTATGAAAAGGAGTCATTTACATTACTCGAAGTTTTCCACAACTCTAGCTCAAAGACAATGGAGGTGGAGGCCTTTATCGAACCACATAAACCAGAAGAGTACACTAAATAGGAACCCAAAACTCTTTTCCCTGACAGAGAGAAAAGACAAGAAAATCAGAAGATTGTTCCAGGATGTCCAATACCCAAATAATGGAATTTCCAAAAAAGAAAGAACAAAGAAAACAGTTAGGGAAAAGACTATCAAAGAAATAGTTCTAGAAAATGTTTCAGAACTAATAAATTAGAAGAGTGAGTCTTTTATACAATTATCAAAATTCATGAAAATTGTTCACTTAAAATGTTTGCATTTGTTGTATGCAAATTAAACCTCAATAAACTTGATTTTTTAAAAAGAGTTGGCTCAACTAATACCTCTAAAGTGATGAGCTAAGACCCAAACAAAGACACTTTATCACAAATTTTAAATCTCTGGGTACAAAGACAAGAGTCTACAAGCTTTCATTGAATAAAAATGTCACCAAAGGCCGAGCGTAGTGGCTCAGGCCTGTAATCCCAGCACTTTGGGAGGCCGAGGCGGGTGGATCACGAGGTCAGGAGATCGAGACTATCCTGGCTAACATGGTGAAACCCTGTCTCTACTAAAAATACAAAAAATTAGCCGGGCGTGGTGGCAGGCGCCTGTAGTCCCAGCTACTCAGGAGGCTGAGGCAGGAGAATGGCGTGAACCTGGGAGGCAGAGCTTGCAGTGAGCCGAGATCGTGCCACTGCTCTCCAGCCTGGGCAACAGAGCAAGACTCCGTCTCAAAAAAAAAAAAAAAAAAAGTCACCAAAAACAAAGAATTTTTAAAAGTCAGATGGTTTCAAACTTTTCAAAAGGTAGAGGATAATAAAGCAAAGCCTTCAAGATTATGAAAGAAAACAATTTCCTATTTAAAATTCTATACTCAGCTAAACTATCATAAGCATATATAAAATCACCCTCTAAAAAAAATACTGTGACTGCCTGGCACTATTTCTCAGGAAAATGATGGAGCCTGTGTTCCACCAAAATAAGCAAGTAATCACCAAAAAAATAAATAAATAGATAAAAGCCTTGGGACACAGCACAGGAAACGGCTGAGGGAATCCTCTGGATGATGCGGAGAGACTCCATGATGACACTGTGCACCGAGACCAAAGGGCAACCAAGACCAAAGTGCAAGATCAGCAGACCTCAGGAGATGAGGCTGATAGGATAGCCGATGAATCTGAACATCCTGAGAAATCTAGATAACTGGTAAGGCGTTTAGGGGTTGAACGAATGATAAGCAGATGGAACATTCAGCAAACAAACCTAAAATAAGACGTTTCCTAATTCCAAGGAAAAACAAAAAGCAAGCTAAGAAAGTAAGTGTAATCTTAGTGTACTACTTACTCACCTATCAATGTCTTCACATTTTCATAATAATGTAAATACCTAATAATAATGTAACCAAAATTCTAGTATAATTATATTGGGGAAATGGAGAGCACAGATGGGTGTTTATGTTCATGTTGTGGGATAAAGGAGTCAAATCCTTATCTCATTTTCAACAAAGCTGTCCATATATCATTCGAAAATTGCTAAAGCTGGCTGTGCATGGTGGCTCACACCTGTAATCCCAGCACTTTGGGAGGCTGAGGTGGGCGGATCACTTGAGGTCAGGAGATCGAAACCAGACTGGCCAACGTGGTAAAGCCCCGTCTCTACTAAAAGTACAAAAATTAGCCTGGCGTGGTGGCATGTTTCTGTAATTCCAGCTACT
>NW_012115155.1:4047107-4065682 GCF_000951035.1 Colobus angolensis palliatus | reverse complement strand
ATAGAAACATGTTATTTGTTTTTTGTAAAAATAATCAGCTTAAAGATGTTTTGAAAGTGCTTATCTGTGGAGAGGATCAAATGGAGGGGACCCAGGGTGCATAAGAGAGGGCGTGGTTTTTCCTGTAGATCTATTTGTCTCTTTAAATTAAGTGCATGCAAAGCCCACCTCTGGGACAATTCCAGGAGGACTGATGGCCAAACTCTCCTGGAAACAGCTGAAGAAAGAGAACCTGGGTCCATCCCTGCTGATCCTTTGTTCTTTGCCTTGGAGATTTGAGAGTTAACATCTAGATGCAAAGAAATAAAGTCCAAACACTAACACTGACTAATTTTGAGTCTTTGTTGTGGCCGGGCATGGTGGCTCACGCCTGTCATCCCAGCACTGTGGGAGGCCAAGGCAGGCAGATCACCTGAGGTCAGGAGTTCGACCAACTTGATGAAACTCCGCCTCTACTAAAAATACAACTGGGCATGGTGGCATGCGCCTGTAATCCCAGCTACTTGGGAGGCTGAGACAGGTGAATCGCTTGAACCAAGGAGGTGGAGGTTGCAGTGAGCAGAGATTGCACCATTGCACTCCAGCCTGGGCAACAAGAGCGAAACTCTGTCTCAAAAATAAAATAAAATAAAAACAAACTAAGTGCATGCACAACTTTGATCAACATAAATTCTGTAAGAAGAAGAATGCATTGAAAAAGCTGTTACTGTAACTTTTACAGACCCAGAGAAAGTAGAATTTCCTGTTGTTGATTCCAACATCCATCTACCAAGTTTCCAGAGGTCCTCAGTCTTAATATTCGGGGGTATATCCAAGTCACAGCAGGCCAAAAGCTGTCATGTCCCAAGCAGAGGCAAAGTAACCCATTCTCTGAATTTTTGCCTTTAATAACACATGATGCAAGCCCCATTGGGTGGAAACAGGACTGATGTGCAACTCAGAACATCAATATTTTATTTCCCACTCATCAATCATTCACCACCTGCTGGCAAACAGCACCTTCCAGCGGGTGTCTCCAGATCTCCGTCCAGCACCAAGACTATCAATATTTTATGCTTGGGAGATGAGGTTGCTACACAGGCACATTATCCCCTGCCCAAGCAGTGTACAGAAAAAGCTCTTCTTTCCTGCAGGCAGCTCTGGGAGAACACAGCAAGCAGTATCTGTCACACTGCTCCAGCTCCCTCTGGGAGCTCCCAGTTCTACACATGATGCAGCAGGCACAGTAATGCACTTGCAGAGATGGGCTTCTGAAGAGGAAAACTGAGGCAGCCTTCCCAGTGTCCCTAGCACTTTCCCTCTACTGCCCATAGAATTCTTCAACCGGAATATCATTCCCTCCCTGCCCTCGGGCCCCAATTGTGGTGTAAATTAAGACTGGCTCATATGGCTGGGCACAGCGGCTCATGCCTGTAATCCCAGTACATTGGGAGGCTGAGGCAGGTGGATCACCTGAGGTCAGGAGTTCAAGAACAGCCTGGCCAACATGGCGAAACCCTGTGTCTCCTAAAAATACAAAAATTAGCCGGGCATGGTGGCGTGCACCTGTAGTTCCAGCTACTTGAGGGGCTGAGACAGGAGAATTGCTTGAACCCGGGAGGCAGAAGTTGCAGTGAGTCAAGATCATGCCACTGCACTCCAGCCTGGGCGATAGAGCAAGAGTCCGCCTCAAAAAGAAAAAAAAAAAAGTGGTTGATATGACCTAAAATCTCTTTAATTCACCAAAAATCATTTATAGAATACCAACAATGTGTTGGGCATCCAGAGAGATCCTGGGAACACAAGTACACATAAGACACATTTCTGGACATGTCTATTTCCATGGTGATACAGTAACATCTGTCATTTTCCTAGCACTGTGTACCAGGCACTGTCCTGGGCATTTGACATCTATTGCCCTTAATTCCTACATCGAATCAAAAGGTAATCAAATTAAATTTCAAGAAAGACTGTATTTTTTTTCCTTCTTGAGTTTATTGAGAAATAATTTACATACAATAAACTGCATACATTTAAAGGGTACAATTCCAGAAGTTTTGGTAGTTGTATACGCCCCAGAAACCACCACCACAATTGAAACACCCGACATTTCTATCACCTCCAAAAGATTCCCTGTGCCCTGTTGCAATCCACACTTCCGTCTCCCTCCACCTGCAGGCAACCCCTCTTCTACTTTTTGTCATTGTAAATTAGGTTGCATTTTCTATAAATGGAAGCATACAGAGTGATCTCTGTGCCTGGCTTCTTTCACTCAGCATAATGATTTTGAGATTCATCCACATCCTTGCATGTATCAGTAGTTCATTCTTATTTGCTGTTGAGTGGTTTTCTATTGTACGGAAAGACTGCATTTTTATACCCATTCACCTGTTGATGGACATTTGGACTGTTTCCAGTTTTTAGCTATTATGAAAGACAGCCGTGGGGAACATTCATGTCAAAGTCTTTGTGTGAACATGTTTTCATTTATCTTCGGTAAATGCCTAGAAGTAGAACAGCAGGGTCATACTGTAGATTCTTAAAGTCTTTCCTTTTTAGCATCTTTTTATGGTCAGACATGATGCTTTTGAATGACACAGTGAGAGTACACAGGCCTCAAGGTTATCTGTCAAGGATTATAAGATCAACAAAAATCAATTGGATACCAAAAATAAACAAATAAATAACCCTATGCAACTCTCAGTGTCATTCGTTATTATAATAGTGTTTATTTGGGCCAGGTGCAGTGGCTCCTGCCTGTAATCCTAGTACTTTGAGAGGCTGAGGTGGGTGGATTATCTGAGGTTAGGAGTTCGAGACCACCTTGGCCGACATGGCGAAACCCCATCTCTACTAAAAATACAAAAATTAGCCGGGTCTGGTGGCAGGTGCCTGTCATCCCAGCTACTCAGGAGGCTGAGGCAGGAGAATCGCTTGAACCCGGGAGGCAGATGTTGCAGTGAGCTGAGGTTGCGCCACTGCACTCCAGCCTGGGCAACAGAACGAGACTTCGTCTCAAAAATAATAATAATAATAGTGCTTATTTACAACATCAAGGAATAAGTGAGTCCCTATAAGCAAATTTTCTAAAAACTGAAACTTACCCTTTCAATCTCCTCCTTTTAAATTCTTTTAAATATTATCTATTCCTGATACTATCAGCAATTTATTAGCATTCCTATTCCTCTGGAAATCCTTGTGACAGGTTTACAGCATTTGCTGCATGCGTTATTAAAATGTGTCCTGGTCATGCTGCTATTGACACCCCGGAAGTGTCATGCTGGCTGCCCAGTGCTGTCCCCGTGAGCTGCCCAGGCAGGGAAGATTTTGCCCCAACCCCATGGTGGCTCAGGTGGCTGTGTAGATTTATCTGCAGCTCAGAGATGTCCTATATTCTGTCCTACTCCACACCTTTATTTTTCTTAATCGTCGATCACTAATCCAGTCTACAGACACAGGCACACATGTGCACCTACATGCACACACATGCACAAACACGTACACACAGAGGCATTTCTTCAAGCACTTCCTCAATCTTTGTGTGCGCTAAGAAAGCAAATGACCAAGGGTATCAGAATTTTGTGGAATCCAGTCAAAAAAAGAGAGCTGCACTTATGCACCGAGATTTTTCTAAAACGACATTCACAGCAGTGGTATTTGTATAACAAAGGAAAAAAATTTAAAAGAACAACCACACTGTTCATTAGTAGGGAAATGGATGCATCATGTGATCAGTACCAAATCAAGAGTTTTGACTGAGGTGCCAAGAGACAACTGAGAGCACACAAGCAGGAGACTGTGTGAAAGATCAGCTGTGAGAACTTCCCAAGTGGAGTCTGCACAGCGATTGCAGGATCCTGAGACCGCTTCTCAAACACAGAGGGCAATAAAAGAGCTGAAGAGGGATTTAGCGAGAAAGATGTTCAGAGAGCCCCATTGAAGTCTATGAGACAGACCTCATGTAGAGGAAAGTGGCACCTCCTCTTCACCAGGCATCTAGAGAGACATACTTCCCAGTCAACACTCGGAGAGCTTGCTGTGTGTCCCTAGGGTTCAAACACAATCTGAATCCTGCCCAGGAAGTCCAGAGGCGAGTGAAAGGGAACAGCTTCAATGTTGGGATGACTGGTGCTCCCAGAATGTGTCAGGTAAGGAGACGCGAGGGTTTCGTGTGGCGCAGAGGTGGGCCATTCAAGAGAGAGCCAGCCTGAAGGGTCACCTGAAAGGGTGGCGGGTCTCTAACAAGCCAGGACTGTGGAGAGGACTGCGGGACACAAGGGCCCCAGGGAGAGCGGCAGTCAGAGATGCCCAACACCCTGCCGCATCAGAGGAGCTGAAGTCGCAGGAGCCCCTTCAAGTGGACTCAGAGTCATCTTGAGACGGGATCAGTCGACGTGGAACTTTATGCTCCCTTTCTCTTCCACCCTTCCCATGTTTAACCCTGGATGAGGTAACAAGAAAGAAAGAAGAAAGTGACCACTCTGCCAACCCTTCCTTTCCAAAGGCTGGTGGCCCAGCCACACCCATGCCACAGCCTGGCAGGTGCAGGAGACAGGATGAAAAAGTTAATATGTTGGATGACGCATTCTAATTTCTGAATCAAGACTGTTTTGCTGTAACAAGTGTTGGAAAGGGTGTTAAGAAAAGGGAACCCTGGAACACTGTTGATCGGAATGTAAATTGGCACAGCCATTATGAAAAACAGTATGGAGGTTCCCCAAAAAGTTAAACATATAACCACTGTAAGATCTGTCGATCCTATTTCTGGGTATATACACAAAGAAACAAAATCAATATCCTGAAGAGATGCCTGCACTCCCATGTTTATTTCAGCATTAGTCACAACAGCAAAGGAAGCAACCTAAGTGTGCAGCAATGGATGAATGGATAAAGAAAATGGTTATTCATACAATAGAATATTTCTCCTCCTAAACAAGTAGAAAATCCTATCATTTACAATAATATGGATGAACCAGCCAGGCGCAGTGGCTCATGCCTATAATCCCAGCACTTTGGGAGGCTGAGGTGAGTGGATCACCTGAGGTCAGAAGTTCGAGACCAGCCTGGCTAACAAGGTGAAACCCCATCTCTACTAAAAATACAAAAAACTAGTCGGGTGAGGTGGCGGGCGCCTGTAGTCCCAGCTACTTGGGAGGCTGAGGCAGGAGAATAGCGTGAACCCGGGAGGCGGAGGTTGCAGTGAGCTAAGATCCGGCCACTGCACTCCAGCCTGGGCAACAGAGCCAGACTCCATCTCAAAAAAAAAAAAAACTATACAAACATCTGTGTGCGTGTCTGTGCATATACATGTGTGTGAGACAGAACAGAATTCACTCTCTTCCATCCCCTTTGCTCAGTCCCATCCTCACCCCTAATGGGAAGGGGCTTTTAGTTCAATAGCACACCAAAGGCAATCAGTAGAGCAGGAGACATTGCCTAGCATGTAGGTGCTTTTCCCCAAAGGATGTACAGGACGTGACCTGTGATGACCATCCAAGGATGGGACCGGGAACGTGTCTTCCAGCCTTGCCCCTAGAGTCTGTGGCAGATGGACAGGAGCCTGACTGAAGAGTAGACAAGGAAGGAAAAAGCATAGTGAGACTCAAGAGCACTCCTCCCATTTGGCTGGGCTAAAAGACACCCCGTAGGGAACGTTAGGAAATATTTTGTGTCATTCTCTGAACTTAGAATACTTTAGTTAGTAGCAATAAGGGGTCCTTCAGGTAAGAGGTGACAGGCACACCCCTTCAGACACTGGGGACAGAAAATGGCCTTCAGATGAGGATGTTTCAGAAGAGGTGACGGGATGCCCACTCCTCTGCTACGGGGGATGGCAGCAGGGCAGGCGGCTGGGGGCTGGTGAGGGCAGAGAGGCTGTAGGAGGTATACAAAGGGGCATTTTCACCTTTCACTCTTGTTTTGAGGTGTTCTCATGTTTATAGCAAATGTGATCATCTGTTGGTTGTGTCATTTTATTGCATAGTACATTTGAATCAATAAATTAGACCACACAGGGTCCTTCGCTGGCCCTGTTATGGCCTTTGGAGACTGAGCTCTTGGGGCCCTTCTAGCAGAGTGAGACTTACATTTGCACGTGTCTCTGAGTTCACAGCTGCACTCCTTCCAGCAGACTGTGTCCGCACTGGGGAGAAGCCTAACTTTACAGTCACTTGGACATTGCTGTGCAGTGTCTTCACACCAAAGGGCATTCGCACTGGAGATCCCTGCACAAAGCCAAGGTGCGACCACCATCCCCACTTTGAGTTTGGCCCTCTCGGAACATCCTGGGCCCATTTTCAAAACTAGACAGCCTTAAAGACTACAGGAAAGCCTCTGGGAAAGTCACCCCCTCTTGCCCTGGAGTTTTCACAACCAGTAAGTAAATGCTGCTGAAATTGAAAGGCCTTCCCTGGTGAGAGCACCCCTCTGCCTTCCCCATTAACATATTATAGATTCCATACATCTGGCTGCCGAATGAATTCCAGAGCACTGAGTGCCAGCACTGAGCGGCAAGCCATTCAATTTCTTTGATTAAATTCCATTTTTAAAGTCCTATATCTAAGAGGAACACTGGGGACTGCTCTAAATTATATTAATTTTTAAAATCATATAGGTAGTCAAGGGTAGAATTTAAAGATCATTCAAGTCACAAGGGATTATTAGAATGGTGCAGCCACTGTGAAAAACAGTCTGCCAGTTCCGCTGAAAGTTAAATATCTGGTTACCTTATGACCCGGCAGTTCCACTCCTAGGTGTATCCCCAAAGGAAATGAAAAGAAGTGTTCACACAGAAACCTGTAACTGAATGTTCATAGCAGCATTATCCACATTAGCCAAAAAGTGGAAACCAAGCAAAAATATGGCTTAACCACAGAGTGGAATAGTATTTAACCATAAAAATGAATGAGGTTCTGACACATGCTACAACATGGATGAAGCTTGAAAACACTATTCTAAGTGAAAGAAGCCAGTCAGAAAAGGCCGTATATGATATGATTCCACTTATATAAAATATCCAGAACAGGCAAATCATAGACACAGGGATTACATTGATTCAGGATTGCCTCGGACTAGGTAGTGAGGGGAAGGCTAGGAGATGATATTCAAAAATGGACTATGGTGATAGTCGCACACTCCAAGAATCTACTAAAAACCATTGAACTGAGTGATTTAAATGTATGAATTGGTATGGCATGAGAATTATATCTCAATAAAGTTGCTATTAAAAGAGAGAGAGAGAGATCTTTAGGTCACGCCCAACTGACCTGCACTCTGGTCTCAAGATAATTTTCCCTAGATATCAGCTAGAGTAAAACCCAAGAGTCTATCATTCAATTTGTCCATTTATTGGACAAGTATATGTTAGGCTGTCACCTGAGTGCCTGGCACTGTTTTGGTGTTGAGAATGCTGCAATGAACAAAACAGACAGACCGTCCCATGGAGCATGCACCCTCCTGGGAGAGACAGGCAATTATAATCAAGCAGATAGGACTATGTCAGCTGGTGATAAGCAATATGAGAAAACATAAACCAGGCCCAGGGGAGAGGAAAAAGAGGGGTAGCACTGCTAGTTCCCGGAGTAGTCAGGGAATTTCTCAGACAAGCAGGCATGTGAGCAGAGACGTGAAGGGAGGGCTTTCAGACCACAATGCTGCCAGTCTGACACCTCTGGAAGGAAAAGGGGAAGGAAGGAGGGCTGTGGAGGAAGAGGCACGGCAGCAGTACAACCCAGAGAACGTCTCAAGCAGAGTGATGGGGACCCTCGTGCAGAGATCTCCCCGTGGACAAGTCCCATTGCAAACAGAAATGGCCTGGCTGGCTCAATACCCTCACCATGCCGAGTGATTGGCAGGAGCAGCCGGCAGAGTGGACCCAGCAGGAACACCCCGGCAAATGAAGGTGCAGTGCTGGGGCCGTCCACCAACCACCCTCGTCACAGCAGGTGCTGTTGAAGGGAGACCTGATGCACAGCTCTGGGACAACCACACTGTCCCAAGGACTTTGACTTTTACCTTAATTGGGATTAAGGTAAAAGTAGAACCATCGGGAGGTTTTAAGTGGAAGAGTGACATGCTATGACTTGTATCATAAAAGAGTCCATCCGCTGCTAGATTCAGAATTAGACTGTCAGAGGACAAGAATAGAGGCCACAATACCAGTTAGGAAGAACTAGGGAGAGCAGAAGGGAGTTCAGACCATCATACCTTCAGGAGTTGTGTCCATGGTTAAAAATGGTCAAATTCTGGGTATTTGCTGAGAGGTAGATCTGATACTATTTGCTGATGGATCATGAGGGATGGTGAGCAGAAAGAAAATATTAAGGATGACTCTAAAATGTGGGGCCTCACCAAATAGAAACATAGAGATGCTATTTTCTGAAAGGAGGGGCAGGACTGGGACTGAGTGTTAGAAATCGGGAGTTGGATTTAGGACATTTCATCTCTGGGAAACCTATTAGGGGTCAAGGTAGAGACATGGAGCAGGTAGCTGCTGTGAGAATATGCATTCAAAAGAGATCACTGGTTGCAGGTCTAGACTGGGCAGTCTCCAGCCTTTGAATGGTCTTTGAAACCATGAGTCCCAATAAGACCACTAGGGAACAAATGCAAATAGAGAAAAGAAGTGATTGGAAGCTGGATCTGGGGACCTTCAGCATTTAGAAGTTAGAAAGATGGACAAGAATCAGCAATGGCAACTGAGAAGGAGCTGGCAGGAGTGTAGGAGACAGCCGAGAGAGAAACCCCCGGAAACCAAGTGAGGAAAGAATCTGAGGAGTGAGGCACTGTGCAAAAGCAGTTGATGGGCCAGGTAAGGTGAAGACTCAGAACCGACCCATAAAGGCCACCTGACAAGAACAGTCCCAGCGGAGTGTAAGGACAAGCTCATGACGCAGGTGCATTCAAGAGAGGAATGGAGGTGGTGGGAATCCAAAGAGGGATGTGGGCTCACAGGACGTTCTCTTTACTAGGCAACTTTGCACAGTGAGGGTGTCCAGACAGATGTGGTCCAGGACAGAAGGGGAACTGTTGGAGCAAAGTTGTTGGGTCATGAGTTTCCTATTGCTGCTGGAATGAGTCACCACAAATTGTACCTTAAAACAACATAAATTTATACCCTTTTCACTTTGTAAACTTTTCAATTTTTTAGATATTTGACTCTTTTATAACAACTTAAAACACAAACACATTTACACCTGAACAAAAATATTTTCTTTCTTTATATCCTTATTCTTTTTTTTTTTTTTTTGAGATGGAGTTTTGCTGTGTCTCCCAGCTGGAGTGCAATGGTGCGATCTCGCCTCACTGCAAGCTCCACCTCCTCCCAGGTTCATGCCATTCTCCTGCCTCAGCCTCCAGAGTAGCTGGGACTACAGGGGCCCGCCACCATGCCTGGCAAATTTTTTTTTTTTTTTTTTTGTATTTTTAGCAGAGACTGGATTTCACTGTGTTAGCCAGGATGGTCTCGATCTCCTGACCTTGTGATCCGCTCACCTCAGCCTCCCAAAGTGCTGGGATTACAGGCATGAGCCACCACGCCCGGCCTTTATATCCTTATTCTATAAGCTTCTTTCTATTAAAAAAATTTTTTTTTCACTTCTTAAACTTTTTTGTTAAACACTAAGATACAAACACACACATTAGCCCAGGCCTACACAGGGTCAGGATCTTCAACATCAACATCACTGTCTTCCATCTCCACATTCTGTCCCACTGGAAGGTCTTCAAGGGCAATAGCATGCATGGAGCTGTCATCTCCTAGGATAACAATGCCTTCTTTTTTTTGAGATGGAGCTTCGCTCTTATTGCCCAGGCTGGAGTGCAGTGGCGCAATCTCAGCTCACCACAACCTCTGCCTCCTGGGTCCAAGCGATTCTCCTGCCTCAGCCTCCCCAGTAGCTGGGATTACAAGCATGCACCACCACACCCAGCTATTTTTGTATTTTTAGTAGTGATGGGATTTCTCCATGTAGGTCAGGCTGGTGATCTGCCTACCTCAGCCTCCCAAAGTGCTGGAATTACAGGCATGAGCCACCATGCCAAGCCAACAATGCCTTCTTATGAATACCTCCTGAGGGATCTGCCTGAGGCTGTTTTATAGTTAACTTTTTTTATAAGTAGGAGGAGTACAGTGTAAAATAGCAATTTAAAGCATAGTATAGTAAATACAGAAAGCAGTAACACAGTCATTTATTATCATTATCAAATATTATGTTCTGTGCATAATTGTATTGCTAGACTTTTATATGACAGGCAGTGCAGTAAGCATTGACTTCAGTGCCTCCACAAACACGAGTAATGTGCTGTGCTATGATGTTATGATGGTTATGGCATCACTGGGCAATAGAAATTTTTCAGCTCCATTATAACTCTAAGGGACCACTGTCACATACATGGTCCATCATTGAACAAAATGTCCTTAGGTGACGTACGAGTGTATGTGCATATATATGTTCTGCTTCTCTGCAGAACCCTGACTAGTACAACCCCTCTGTTAAAAAGGAGTTGTAAAAAGATGTAAAAAGTCCAACTACCCTGGTGCCATGAGGAAGTCAAGCAGCTCAGAGAGTCCATGTGTCAAAGAAGTGAAGAAGCCTCTGGATGATTTCAGACCCCAGTCATTTGAGTCTTCCCAGTTGAGGTGCAAGACATCATGGAGCAAAGTCAAGCAGTCCTGGCAGTGCTCTCTTTAAGCTCCCGACCTGCAGAATCTGAGAGCATAATAAAGCAGCAATGGCTCTACATCACCAGGTTTGGGACTTTTGTTGCACAGCAACAGTAACTGGTGTGGAGTCCTGATTCGTATGCAACAATGAGGAAGGGCCCCCAGGTAGGGGAGAACAATTGTTCTGAGAGATGGGAGATGGCTGATCACAGACGATCCACGGGCACAACATTCTTTTCCCAAATACCTCCTCCCACATGTAGCCCCCTCAGCACGAACTTATAAAACTTCCTTCCAGCCCCTGCCTCTTGGCAGACAGCCCCTTCTCTGCTGTACTGCCCATTGCACTCTTGTAACATATTTTCATACTGTCTCTAATAAACCTGCCTTTTTTTTTTTTTTTTTTTTTTTACCTACAACTGTCTTGGTAAATTATTTTACCACCCATGATGCCAGCCCTAGCCAGTCACACCTGCAACAACTGGAGCATCAGGTCACTGCAATTCAATTTGAAGGCCCTCCTTTGTAGCATACAGCTGTTGATAAAGTAGCAACAGCAGTGCTGCAGAGGCAGCTGACTAAGCACTCGCAGCTGAGCCTGAGTTCATCACAAACAGCTGAAGCTAGAACTCCTGTGCTGCCTGTTCCCTGGGCGGGCACCAGCGCCTCTTATCGCAGAAGGCTATGTCTATACTTGCCACTCAACTTTATCGTAAGCCATTGAAGACATCAGCCACGCCCTGCAAGTTGATGAGCATCTCTACCTCCTTCCCTACCTAAGTCTTCTTTGCTGCAACCAGAATGAAACAGTCAGCCACACAATGAAGGGCCTCTGGGTCATCGTTTTGCAGCAACTGCTGAATACCAAGGACTGAGACAGAGAGATGAAAAAAAAGTGATGGTCCTTGACTTGATGAGTTCCCAGTCTAGTGGAAAGGACATATAGATCCCCTTGAAGCTCACTCTCATTTAGACTAGCTACAAGCTACCCGAGTCCACTTCACCCACCTCCAGGCTTCAGGATGGAGAGAAATAAAACAGGCCCACCTGGACACAAGTAGTACTAAAAATAATTGGTGTTTGCTTTCACCAAGTTCAGGAAGAAGAGCTACAAAACCACGGATCTGTCTTCTATGCTTTTATTCCTAACAAATCCATCCCAATTAGGTGAAGAACCTCTTTTTTTTTTCCTCATTCTAAAGTTCTAGCTGTTTCTAGGTTCATAGAGACCCTCTCTGTCTCACACCCCAGATCTGGTGAACAAACTTATGTTTGTGAGTTTATAATTCTCAATTGTTTCCCCCATCAGCCACAACCTCCTAAAACGGAAGCAGCTTCCTGCTTGCCACCTGAACTCAGATCACAGGCTTTTGGCTCTCCTCCCTTGATCATTCTCGTTTTTATGCTGGATGTTACAGACCCTGTCAATATCAGAAATGAGGAATGCCGCCTCAGATGAGCGCATGGAAGACACACACACTCACAGTCCTGTAAGCCCACACTCAGCCAAAGAAGCTCCAGGATGGCTGAGATGAGAATAGCCCTGCATTTGAAGCAGAGTCTGGAGTCAGTTCTAACCAGGTCCTCTGCAAACCCCAGCAGCACAGGTAACAACACTGCTGACACTCAGGCAGGCTTCATGCCTTTTCCTTTGGTCTGGCATTCAGTATATCTTCCCACTATAATTAGATCACTGGAGATTTGGCCAATGAAAATAAGATTTATTCTGGCCTCCTCTTCCTTCCCAGCTGCACCTCGAGGACTCACGTTTGACTGCTTAATCCCCTGAATCAGGTCTCCCCTCCGGGCTCAGAGTGAGAACGCAGGGCCAGAAGACATTCCCTTCTAAAGAGAGCTCCTTCCTACACCTTGTCAATGATGCCTCCTGGCTCCAGAGGAAACATTCTTTTTTTTCCTATTTGGCTAAAATTAAAAAAAAAGATTCTAACTTTTTGTTTAATTTCTCTCCTGAAAGTATTTTTAAAAGGAAATTTTGGGAGAGTTCAGGAAAAGTTCAAGGGCTTACGAAATCTGTAATTGTGTGTTATTTCCTTTTGTCTCTTTGGTTTGCAGACTGAGTTGTTTGCTGGTTTTGCTTCCCTCTAACTCCACCTCACCACCCCCGCCTGTAAGCCTGTCATTTTCCACCCAGAGCAGCCACCCAACCCAGACTGGAGAGACCCCTGGGGCAGAGAGGGCTTCAAAGCACACCAGGGGCCCCTAGACCAGCTGGCTTGTTCACCCTCTCTGTGACTTGGTTTCCTCATCAGGAAGCGATGTCCACGTCATAGGGTTTTGAATGGACTAGATGAGATGGCAAGTGCCATCCCTGCACCGAACACATGCTCAATAACTGTTATCTGCCTCCCTCTCTCGTGGCGCCATCCCTCAACCATTTTTATGGGGCTCTAAAGCTACCCCATAGGGAGCCTATGATGTCAAAGTCACCAAGGTGAAGACTTCAAAGGTATAGAAATGTCTATTTGAGCAGGTGATTGTCACCTCAGATCGCCTCAACGCTGTTTCTGCTCCTCCTGCGACCCTTGTTTTAAAGTCATACCCCACTCCCCTATCCCCCTACACCCCGCCAGCCATACTTTCCTTCTCACCACCACGCCAGCAAGCTGCCATGGGTCAGAGAAACGGAAGGGGAGGAGGGGAGGAGGAGGAGGCAGAGGCATGTGGAGAGGTGTCTGCAGCCGGTGAGACCCAGGGAGAGTAAAGGCGAGTTGGGGTTTTGGTGAGCTGGGAACATTCTTGCACACGTTTCCAGTTAGAGTTATAACTTGACAGTGAAAAACTGAGAGGAACAATCGAGAAGGTGGATGGAGGTGGGCGCAGAAGAAGGTGGGTGGAGGTGGGCGCAGAAGAAGGTGGGTGGAGGTGGGCGCAGAAGAAGGTGGGTGGAGGTGGGCGCAGAAGGCGGTGGATGGAGGTGGGCGCAGAAGACGGTGGATGGAGGTGGGCGCAGAAGCCGGCAAGAATATGGGGACCCATAAGAACGCATGTCCAGCTCAGGGAGGCAGTCTCTCCAGAAATAATTTCAAAAGTTCAGCTTTTAAAGAAAAGTGAACACAGGAACTTAATGATACATAACTGATGAAGGGCAATTTTGTAATATGCAGCAAAATTCTTTAAAAATGTATATACTTTTAGCTAGCCATTTATTTCACTTCCCAGAACTTATTCTAAAGATTCCAGATTCCAAATGCAATGTGCGGACCTGTTTTCATTCCTGCTTCAAACAGACTAACTGTGAAAAGACATTTGTGAGGCCATGAAGGAAGTTTGAATTTTGGCTGGATGTCTGATGATACTCAGGTTATTAATAACTTTTTATTAACTAAAGTCAATATTTTATTCAGATTGCCTTGGATTTTTAAATATATTTTTAATTTTAGCTGATTTTATTGTTAGTTGTGGCAAAGTACACATAACATAAAATTTACCGTCTTAACCATTGCTAAGTGAACAGTTCAGTAGAGTTAACTACATTCAAATTGTCGTGCAGTCATTACCACCACCCATTTTCTGAACACTTCGTTTTTTAAAATTTAAACACGGAGCCGGGCGCAGTGTCTCACGCCTGTAATCCCAGCACTTTGGGAGGCCGAGGCGGGTGGATCACCTGAGGTCGGGAGTTCGAGACCAGCCTGACCAACATGGAGAAACCCACCGGACCAATGTGGTGAAACCCCGTCTCTACTAAAATTACAAAAATTAGCCAGGCATGGTGGTGTACCTGTAATCCCAGCTACTGGGGAGGCTGAGACAGGAGAATCGCTCGAATCCAGGAGGCGGAGGTTGCAGTGAGGTGAGATCACGCCACTGCACTCCAGCCTGGGTGACAGAGTGAGACTCCATCTCGAAAAAAAAAAAAAATTTAAACTTAATACCCACTAAATAATAGCTCTTCATTCCCTCTTCCCCTGGTCACCTCTATTCCTTCTGACTCTAAATTTGACAACTCTAGGTACCTCATCTAAGTGAAATCATATAGCATTTGTCATTTCGTGATTGGCTTATTTCAGATAGCATCATGTCCTTGAAGTTCATCCACATTGTAGCATGTGTCAGAATTTATTTCCCTTTTAAGGATGAATAATATTTCATTGTATGTGTATACTACATTTTGTTTATCAATTCACTTGTTGATGGACACTTGGCTATTGTGAATATGCTGTTATGAATATAAGTATACAAATTTCTCTTTGAGAAATTGCTTTCAAGTCTTTTGGGTAGAATTATTATTAGGTGTTAATTCTATTAGCAATTTATAATTTCAGTATGTATCTATAATTATAAATTCATTCAATTACATTATAAATTCATACTGAAGTATTTATGGGGAAAATACTATGAGATATTAGATTTGCATTAAATATAGCAGTAGTGGCAGAGTGTAAAATTAAACAAGACTGAAGATATTTTGATAATTATTGAAGCCAGAGGGTGGATAAGTGAAAGTTCACCACCTTAGTCTCTACTTTTGTATCTCCTTGAAATTTTTCATTTAAAAAAAGTTTAAGCTGGGCGCAGTGGCTCATGCCTGTAATCCCAACACTTTGGGAGGCTGAGGCGGGCAGATCATCTGAGGTCAGGAGTTCTAGACCAGCCTGGTCCAGCATGGTGAAACCCTGTCTCTACTAAAAATACAAAAATTAGCTGGGCATGTTTTATTTACAAAGATATTTACAAAAATACAAAAAATACAAAAATTATCTGTAATCCCAGCTACTCAGGAGGCTGAGGCAGGAGAATCGCCTGAACCCAGAAGGCAGAGGTTGCAGTGAGCCGAGATTGCACCACTGCACTCCAGCCTGGGCAACAGAGCGAGACTCTGTCTCAAAAAAAAAGAAAAAAAGTTTAAAAACAGATGTAATAATGGGTGCAAAGATGTATATTCATAGCAAAATAAAAAATGCACTAAGTGTACAATAATGGGGGTTTTCTAAATAAATTATTATACGTTTATATTATAAAACAGATATATTATCAAAGCAGCCTTTAAAAAACTGTTACTGAAATATATGTTACATACAGGGATAGATATTTATAATATATTGTGCAATCTTAAAAAGCAAGTTTATAAAAATTATGTTCAATGTGTCTCCACTTTTTTTTTCTTTTTTTTGGGAGACAGGACCTCACTCTGTCAACCAGGCTCGAGTGCAGTGGCGTGATCATAGCTCACTGTTGCCTCAAACTCCTGGGCTCCAGGGGTCCTCCCACCTCGGCCTCCTAAGTAGCTGGGACTGCCACCATGCTCAGCTAATTTTTAGACTATTTTCGTAGAGGCCAGGTCTCCCTGTAGGCTGGTCTCAAACTCCTGGGCTCAAGCGATCCCTCTGCCTTGGCCTCTCAAAGCACTGGGATTACAGGCACGAGCCACCAGACCTGTTTGTTTTTCCATTTTGTTTAAAAATTAACATAGATCTATACAGAAGGATGCAGCCAAAATGTTATCAGAGATTACTTTGGGGTAGCGGGATGAAGGGTAATCCTTTCCTTTGTCTATTGGCTTTTTCTAATTTTTCCACAATGAGAATGAATTACTTGTTCACTGAAAAAAAAGACTGCTTTTTGTTTTATGTATCCTATCATTTTAATGAAAGATTGAAATAGACTATTACAACAATATTTGAGATTCCAAAGAGAACTTTCGTTTTTAAAAGGCCTTTGTTGAAGCATTTGAGCTTTACCTCTCATGAACTGAGGAAATACGGAGGTTTCGAGGATTTCTGTCAGCACACAATCATTCATGGCCACCTTCCAGAAGCTTTGTTTCTACCTTTCCTTATAGAAGGTAATGCCCGCTTCCCGGAAGGCCACCCCACCAGAACCACCACCGAGGGATTCAAAGCTCCAGAGTTCAAAAGTGATCAGAACCCACAATTAGCAGTCCAAAGCTTGGCTTCCGTGTTTGAAGAAGAGCAGACACCAGAAAATATAATTCCAAACAGAATATGATTGTCTCTATGAAGTAATAACTACAACCACCTTGGACTGAAGTTCTCTGTCCACAGTTTCTTTTAGTACAATGCCTTCATTGCCAATGCTGCTTATGGCATCATAGGTTTCAGAAATTAAACAATATATTTTTAACATTCCACAGTAATCATCACTTCCAAAAACTGCAATATGCATCTGCATGCTACACGAACATATGATACTTAAGTATTTCATCATATATCTACTCTTGGTCTCAAATAACAGAATAAAAAACACTACACAGGACAAAACACCACAGAACTTTGTAATATCCCCTTCCCCAGTTGTTAGGAGGTAGCACTTTTTCTAAAAAGGAAGTGATGAAAAATCCAAAAGTTTTACATCCAGTGTTTGACATCGCATTTCTGCTTTATCAGCTTCTGGCACCACCATATCCCGAAGCCACTCTGGTTTTCATATGTGAGTCTGAATATGCGGAATGGCTGCCTGAGTCTTCATGAAGTGGCAGATTAGAGTGGCTACTCCATGTCCTGGAGCATAACGGAGGATAGGATGGGAGGATGACGAGGATAGGATGGGAGGGTGATGAGGATAGGATGGAAGGATGATGAGGATAGGATGGGAGCATGACGAGGATAGAATGGGAGGATGATGGAGGATAGGATGGGAGGGTGACAGAGGATAGGATGGGAGGATGACGAGGATAGGATGGGAGGATGACAGAGGATAGAATGGGAGGATGATGGAAGATAGGATGAGAGGGGGATGGAGGATAGGATGAGAGGGGGATGGAGAATAGGATGGGAGGGTGGCAGAGGATAGGATGGGAGGATGACGAGGATAGGATGAGAGGATAATGGAGGAAAGGATGGGAGGTGCCATGAGCCTGAGAAGGGCATTGCTGCTCTATGGCTGCCAAACGAATATTCTAACATTCGTCCAGTTTCCAGGACCTCAACTTTCTTGCAAAAGTACTGTCAAAACCAGAAGTTGCACCACAGCCAGGATTCTGAAGGTCCTGTGAACTCAGACTTCGAGCCTGGGAAGGAGGTCCTGCTGAGTTGGTGAATCTCTGATAATGGTAGGAGGATGGAGGACACTCAGAATACAGTAGAGCAGAACACTGCCCACCACTGAGGAACAACTTATACACCACCAAGGCAAGAGCAAGGAGCACACGATGCTAATCAACCTGCCCACGCTGTGGGAATCTGGGGACCACTACTTACAGTGACCATTGAGAAAGGGGTAAAGCCATGGTGTTTTCCAGATGCTCCCCATTTCTGCTCACTAAATTCTGTAAAATCTAAATTATATTCCCAACCACAGGAACCTCTTAGTACATACTTGTCTTCAGAGGACTCAGAGCCTTCACAGCTCACCAGTTTTTCCAAATTTGCATGCAGTATCTAAATCGATCTCACATTCCCATAGCAAGGTTCCAGCCCTGGGCAGGGCCTGCAATTGGCAGAAGCAAAAGCAGGCCGAAGAGTGGCCTCAGCTCTTGGTGAAGACAGCACACAGCTACCAGGCGCCCATGGCCTGAGCTGAGCTGCACTGCAAGGCTAGGAGCTCCAACAGCAGCAGAGGGAAGGTCCTTCAAAAATATTTTAAAAAGAAGGCATTACCCCTGTATCCATGGCCCCTTGACATGTCATTAGCTTCTCCTCCTATGCACTTGTGCATCTGTGTGTCTGTGTGTGTGCCTGTGTCTCTGTACGTGTATGTGTCCATGTGTCTGTACATATGTCTCTGTGTGTGTCTGTGTATCTGTGTGTGGTGTGTATCTGTGTGTGGTGTGTGCCTGTGTGTGTCTGTGTCTGCCTGCGTCTATGTATATGTCTCTGTATGTCTCTGTGTGTGTCTGTGTCTGTGTGTGTGTGTGCCTGTGTCTGTATATATCTGTATGTCTGTGTGTGCCTTGTATGTTTGTGTGTCTCCATGTGTGTCTCTGTGTGTGTGCCTCTGTGTGTCTGTGCAT
>NW_012115155.1:4039766-4046182 GCF_000951035.1 Colobus angolensis palliatus | reverse complement strand
AAAAAAAAAAAAAAAAAAAGAATCTGGCCATCCTTTGTGAGGTTTGACATGAAAGAGATTTGTAAATGGGTTTATTGTTATTTTTCAATGAATTAATAAATATTGTTTAAATTTCTCAGTTTTAAATTCTAAATTCAGGACATGCCAATAAATATAATCCACAAAAACAAAGTTTGTTTGGGGTCCTCCACAAGATTTAAAAGTGTAAAAGTTTTCCTGAGACCAAAACTTTTTAAAAACCACTGTCTTAAGTGAACTAACATCACAAAGAAATCCTACATAAGGATGCCAAGTTTCAGCACAGACCCAGCCAAAGCCAGGGAACGCTTATGAGCCTGGGATCTGGAACCCAGAACTGAGAAGTGGTCAGGACCCCAGGCAGCCTTGTCTTGGGTTCCTTCTTTTCTGGGGTGCTGGGCATCTGGTCTCTGTTCCTCTCTGTAAGTCTGTCTCTCCCTCCACCCTCTTCAGCTCTTTAGTCATTGTTCTGTGCTGCACATCACAGAAACAGCTGCCCAGGGGCTCTATACTTCACTCATCTCAGAAACTATCCCACCGGCCCCGTTGGTAGAAGAAAGCACTTCTCAGAGGAGAAGTTCTCGGTAAACTGAAGACATCCTGAGGGTGCCATATTTCAATCATTCCATTCACTGGGTGCTTTGCTCGAGTATCTTCTATACCCCTTCAGGCTCTGCCAGCCTCAGGACACCCTACACGACACTGCCAGGCAAGCCATCTGACAGCTTAGCTCACATCAAGCTGGTCCCTTCATCCAGCACTTTTTCAAACCCAAATCACAAAGAGGAAGATGCTGTAAGGGAAAGTGATGTTGATTTGGGAATGGACATTGCGATGGGAATTTACGTGGGTGTACTCAGGGAGGTAAAGGAAGACAAGGATTTTTAAGGGGGAAACGAGGAGAGTTACATAAATCGTTTTGAGAAAATTATCCTTGGCCACAAGGGTCAAGAACAAGAGTGGTGTCAGTCCAAGATTGGAGAGGCAGTTGCTGGGCAAATGTCCCTGAAGAAGTATTTTGAGTGTGTGTAAGGTTGTAGTGGCCTTTGTGCAAGGTTATGGTTTTTACAGAACCTTTTGTGATAGTTCTCATTGTCAGGCATTTGTGCATGAGAACCCTTCCTTCATGGTCTGGCCCTGCTCCAGTGTTAAGGTTTCAACACAAGTGACTCCATTTTGATTGACAACTTTCACAATCTGAATGGTCTCCTCTGGATGTGAAAAATCTAATATTCAAGGCTCCCCATGGCCAGACCCCAAGAGACCACCCTAACATCAAGTCCCTTAACCCCTCTTCCCGGAACCCACACTCCAGCCACAGAGAATGTGGGTCTCTGATGCTCTGGACACACCTGCCTCTCTTCCTTCACCACACCCGCCTTGCTGGCATTGCCCAGCAATACAAATGTCCTCCCTCCATTTCTGGGTAACGAGTCCTTCCCGTCTTCCAAACCACTGCTTCAGTGCCACTCCCTGCAGGAAGTATTCCCCTTCTTCCCTACCCACCATCTCACCTCTTCCCATCCCCTCTTGGGACACAGCTCAGCTCACCCTGCACCTTATTGTCCTGGTTCAGGCACAGAACCCCTAAAACCCTTTGAATTTTTGTATTCTGAGATGACTTATAGAGGGAGGCATACCCTAGAGAGCTTCAGGATGGGGGCTGGTGGCCAGAAAAACCAACCATGTGATTAGAGGGTTAGAATTTCAACCCGATCCCCAACTGCCTCCAAGGAGATGGGAGGGACTAGAGACCAAGTACAATCCCCATTGGCCAACGATTTCATCAATCATGCCTGTGTAAAGAACCTCTATGAAGCCCCTCATCTATGGGGTTTAGAGAGCTTCCAGGGTGGTGAGCACCTCCCATCAAGGAGCTGGAAGGGTGGAAAGCTTCCAGGGTGGTGAGCACCTCTCATCAGGGTGCTGGGAGGGTGGTGTACCCAGAGAGGGCACGGAAGTGCCATGTTACCCCACCCCCATACATGACCCTATGCATTTCTTCTTTTTGGCTGTTCCTGAGTTAAATCCTTTACAATAAACCAGCAAACAAAAGTGACGTGTTTTCCTGAGTTCTGTGAGCTATTCTAGCAAATTAACAAACCTGAGAAGGGGGTTGTGGGAACTTCCAAATGTATAGCCGGTCAGTCAGAAATACTGGTGGCCCCTGGAACTTACAGGGCATCATAGTGGGGAAGTATTCTGGGACTGAGCCCCTAACCTGTGGGGCTGGCGCTCACTCCAGAGGTAATGTCAGACTGGAATTGAATTGTTGGATGTGCAGTTGATATTCGAGCATTGCAGAGTTGGTGTGGGAAAAAAACAAGGGGCCAGGGGCGGTGGCTCACATCTGTTATCCCAGCACTTTGGGAGGCCGAGGCGAGTGGATCACGAGGTCAGGAGTTCGAGACCAGCCTGATCAATGTGGTGAAACCCCATCTCTACTAAAAACACAAAAATTAGCCGGGCATGGTGATCCGCACCTGTAATCCCAGCTACTCAGGAGGCTGAGACAAGAGAATTGCTCGAACCCGGGAGGTGGAGGTTGCAGTGAGCTGAGATTGCACCACTGCACTCCAGCCTGGGTGACAGAGCGAGACCCCGTCTAAAACAAACAAACAAACAAACACACATTTGATGTCACAAGCAGTGTCCCCTTCGTGTGCCCCAGAAACTACCCCATGGCCTCCCTTAAAGTGAGCTCCCAATAAGTGCGGAGTGGCATGATGTGGGGTGGAGGAGGAGCAGCACACTGGACAAGCAGTGGGAGTGCCTGACAGGGCCGGGACTGCACTGCCACTCAAGCTCATGGTCTCCGTGCCTCATCTGTACAATGAAGAATGGAAGCTCATAATCCCCAAGGTCCCCCATATCTAAAATGGGTTAGTTCCAGTCTACGATTTTATGAAGGCTTGGAACCCAGGTCATTGTTAATAACGCTCCTTTCCAGTACTGTATTTGATGAGTTAAGTGTCTATGCACACTGATTTAGAGGAGGGGAAAAAGAGCACTTAATTGATTTTTGGGAAAAAAAATCAATTTTTGAAAAAAATTAGTAACAGTTTTTAAAACCACACAAACTTTTTAAAGAACTGAATTCAGCCAGGGGAATTTTCTTCTCTTAAGTAGGCACAGAGTCAGTCATTCGATGTCTACTGGGCTTTCTTTTTCCCAGGGAAAGTTCCTCTTCTTTGCTACCCATATATTTTCAACCTCCTAATTTGGGTATTAATTTATCAGTTCTCCCCACCGTGGTTCCCAAGGCTTCCCAGCTCAGAATCATTTGTGACTTTAACAAAGGCACTGTTGGGCTCTCTGTCCTGGATCATTAATAAACCAGCTTAGGGAGGCAGGGGTCCCACACTGCGCCGGCGTGATGGATGACTATGGAACTTCACCCTTCATTTCAATTTCTCTAACTTTCTAAGCCACACTATCACACCCCTCCTCTTGGAGCCCATAGAAACCATCATTTTTCAGGCAGCTTCGAGGAGAAGTTCATCGTCCTGGCTGCATCTGTTTCCTCCCACATCTGTTTTCTCCAGATCTTCATCATTCATCTCCATTTTCCCACGGCGTCTCTCTGTCCTTCCCTGTAACTTCTAATGGTGTCAGTGGAGCCGCTAACTGGCCCAGTTTAGAGAAATCTGCATGCCACTTTGCACTGGGGCTCCATTTTGTTCTTCCTTCTTCATCTGTGCATTGGTGTGTGCACAGGAAGCTTTCTTTTTTCTCAGTACCCACCACCAGCTGGGCTCGCTCACAACCCCACCCCCACTTCCCATGGGGGAGCAGCTCCCTTAATGACATCACAGTTGGATTCCATAATTTTGTGGTCATTTCAGTTAATTAAAGCAATCTCATTCTGGTTTTTAAGGCTCAGTCCTGTTCATTTTACAGCTTCAATCTCATTTTCGATGCAAAGCACTCCCTGTCCACCCCTCCTCCAGCAAGGCCAGGTTCATGGGCCCTGGAGTTGGTGGGGGCCCTGGGGCAGGGCTGATTTGTTAACCTTCCCTCCCCTTCCCAATGCTCATCCCTCTGGGGATGGGTGGGAGAGAGAACAGCTGCCCTTGCCTGACTGCCCAGGAGGCTGCAGCCCTCTCCTGGCCTCATGCTGCTCCAGTTGAGAGACACAGGTAGGTCCCCTCAGGAAAGACACCGTATCTCCCAACTGAAGCCTAACTATGGGCCTCTCTCCACATTCCTCTGATGACAACACCTCTGGTTTAGGCTGCAGACTGAGGTCTGGGCCAGCCACGCCCATCCATTCACTCTCCATGGAGCCTGCAGGCAAGCAGGTTCCAGCTCCCAGGTCTGCCAGGGACTCGGAGGGGGTGGTCTTGGCCCTGCTCTCAGCTGCCTCCCATCAAGCTCCAGCGCAAGAGTTCAGCAGCGTCAGGCCGTCTAGTGGGTCACGTTTCCCAGAAGCAGACTCTGAGATGAGGAGTCGTGAGCCAGTGAATTATCAAGGCGTGCTCCTGGGGAAAATCTGTTAGGGAGTAAGGGAAGCTAGACGGGAAAGGAGAAGGAGCCAAGAAAGGTTCCCACTTTATCCCAGACAAGTGTTAAGGCAGGGGTCAGCAAATTAGGGCTTGGGAAGCTAAGATCAGCCCACCAACAGTTTTTGTGTGGTCCATTAGCTAAGTTTTTTTTTTTTTTTTTTGAGACGGAGTCTCACTCTGTTGCCCAGGCTGGAGTGCAGTGGTGCAATCTCGGCTCACTGCAACCTCCACCTCCCAGGTTCAAGCGATTCTCCTGCCTCAGCCTCCTGAGTAGCTAGAATTACAAGCACCCACCACCATGTCTGGTATTTTTTTTTTTTTTTGTAGTTTTTAGTAGTTTGTATTTTTAGTAGAGACGGGGTTTCACCACATTGGCCAGGCTGGTTTCGATCACCTCAGGTGATCCACCCGCCTCGGCCTCCCAAAGTACTGGGCTTACAAGCATGACCCACCATGCCCAGCCCTGAGAATGATTTTTAGATTTGCAAACCTAAAATGTAAAAATCTTTAGCCTCCTTTGATTTTGTCTCTTGACCTGCAAAACCTAAAATACAGAAACCCTTGAACAAAGTCTGTAAAATATATTTTGAGGATAATGGGGGAAAATGATCCATGAACTGGTGTTGGTGACACTGGAGATGTCAGGGATGTAGACTTAATTAAAGTAGTCCCTGCTTATCAGAAGTGTCACTTTCCTCCATTTCAGTTACCCACAGTCAACCATGCTCTACAATGGAAATGGGGGATTTTAGGAGTCAATAATTCCCAAGTCTTAAATTGCACACTGTTCTGAGTAGCACGACGAAATCTCATGCTGTTCTGCTCCATCCACCTGGGATGTGAATCATCCCTTTGTCCAACATATCCACGCTGTGGACAGTCCCCTCCCCTCCCCACCACTGCCCCCATTACTGCACAGGAAGAAACACTGTTATATAGGGCTTGGTACTATCAGTGGTTTCAGGCATCCACTGGGCATCTGGAAACGTATCCCCAGAGGACAAAGGGGTGCTATTGTATTTAGAGTTGAAATGTCACAATGATTATCATTTACTCTAAATACTTCAATAAAGATGAGGCAAATATGGTAAGAAATGATTAAGTCTAGGTGATAGATTTAATTACATGTCTCATTACTGTTTGAGATTTTTTAATTAAAAATATGAAATTAATACTCATTCTCCACTTTTCACCTTCCATATCTAATCCATCACCTAAGTCCTGTCTATTTTACTCTCTAAATTTTTCTCAAATGTATCCCTTTTTCATTCCTGCTGCCATTTAGCCCAGCACCTCATCAAAGACCACACAGCGGAGGCTGCAGGCGAAGACTGCTTCAGCCCAAGATTTCAAGGCTGCAGTCAGCTATGATCACGCCATGGCACTCTAGCCTGGATGACAGAGTGAGACACCACCTCTTTTAAAATGTATATAATTAATAAAAATAAAATTTTGAAAAAAAAATTTTAAAGGCTGAGCAAGGTGGTTCATGCCTGCAATCCCAGCACTTTGGTGGGGCAGGGCAGGAGGATTGCTCAAGACCAGGAGTTCAAGATCAGCCTGGGAAACAGCCAGATCTTGTATCTACAAAAAAAAAAAAAATTTAATTAGCCAGGCATGATGGTGTACCTCTGTTGTCCTAGCTACTCAGGAGGCTAAGGCAGAAGGATCGCTTGAGCCCAGGATTTCAAGGTTGCAATGAGCCCTGATCACGCCACTACACTCCAGCCTGGGTGACAGAACAAGACCCTGTCTCTAAAAGAGAAGAAGAAAAAAGGTCACACAGCAGTGCAGAGTCACTTTGTATGCGGATAAAACACTCAACATGGGGCCAGGCGCGGTGGCTCAAGCCTGTAATCCCAGCACTTTGGGAGGCCGAGACGGGCGGATCAC
>NW_012115155.1:4018769-4039004 GCF_000951035.1 Colobus angolensis palliatus | reverse complement strand
CTCGGCCTCCCAAAGTGCTGGGATTACAGGCTTGAGCCACCGCGCCCGGCCCATTTCTTTTTTAACACTGGCCACTGAAAGTGGTGCCCTCTCACCCGCTTTCTGGCCACTCCCAGAAGTCGTTCTGCCAAATCTGGGTCCTCAGGACTCCCTCCCCCACTGTGCCCTCCCAGCCTCCACATGCCCCATGGGTCTACACAGTGGTGTACTGGTAAAGCTTTACAAACTGGTTCTCTGGAAGAAAGAGAAAAGCCCCAAGTTGTATGTTTGCCCATTTCTGTGGTGTAAATACTCCCATTTACAGGATGCTACCAATGACATCCTGGAATACAAAACTACGGAGAGATGCACAGTAGCACACAAAGTATTTCTGTAACCACCCAGCCACAGTAAATGGAAATAACCTCCAGGGCATTCACTACTACACATAGTAGCAAAATAATGGGGAAGTGATGAGCTTTGAGTATTTGTCATCTTTTTAAAATATAATTTAGGCCAGGCACAGTGGCTCACACCTGAAATCCCACCTGTTTGGGAGATTGAGCTCAAGCGTTCTAAGACCAGCCTGAACAATACAGTGAGACCCTGTCTCTATAAAAAAAATAAAAAACTAGCCAGGCATGGTGGTGCAAGCCTGCAGTCCCAGCTACTCCAGAGGCTGAGGTGGGAGAATTGCTTGAGCCTGGGAGGTCAAGGCTGCAGTGAACCGTGATTGCACCACTGCACTTGGCCTGAGCGACAGAAAGAGACTGTCTCAGAAAAAAAAAGAAAAGAAAAAATTAAAATAGAGGTTATATCATTGAAGCTTATATAATTTCATTTTTAATAATGGCTGAGTTTAACAACCGGCTTGCACAAATTCCTGAGCGTTTAATAATCATCTCCCACGAGTGGGTATGAGCCGGCCCCAGCACACTCGGGGTGCCACTCAAAGGAAGCCCTTCTGCTTCCACTGGGGCAAAGGATTTTGATTTGTTCCTAAGGTTTTCCTCTATCCCTGAGGCTTCCTCTTTCATTGGGAAAAAGCTTGCTCCACTTACCGCCACATGACGTCAAATTTTAAAACGAAGGTGAGCGAGCCACACGTTTTACTGACATCATTCCCCTTTGTCACGCTCATGTGAGTCAATTCACACCATAGAAACAGGTGCCAAGGCAAAGCTCACTTCAGCTATGGCTTGGAAATAGTTAAGCAGAATGAAAATCATTCCCCTTCTCCCCAGAAGCCTCATATCCCTGCTGAGCCCTCATGGAGGAGTGCTGGGGCTCCAGGAATGATGGAATCTAAAACACAGCCTTCTTTACTTAGCAATATTCATCCCTCATTAAGCAAACCTATATTTAGGATTGCTTATTTCTTCAGGGTAAACATTTTCTCTGCACCTGCTTGGCATGCAAAAAGAGAAATGAGTCGTTCATTTCCAAGAAGGGGCCACTCGGCACCATTTACCATTGCAGACTACACACACACACACACACACACACACACACGCACACACACCTTCCAGAGCTACAGTTCATCTGACCAAGAAAAGTTATGAAACCAACACGAAAAGACCCAAACCTCAAGTCCTTAACAAGAAATGAAAATCCTCAGTGCTCTCCAGGGATTCTTCCATTTGCTGACCATTTCCATGTTGTAAAACCGTCTCTCCGTTTCATTACCAATTCAATTTAACAAATGTTTAAGTCATTACCGTGTCAGGTCCTTGGAGCTGGAAACCCAGTAAACAGAATCTGTTTAGAAAGACTGAGGCTTATGTCGTTCAATTTAGAAAGAATTTCATTCACGTTTTTATTATTTTTTAACTTTTTTTTGAGATGGAGTCTTGCTGTATCGCCCAGGCTGGAGTGCAGTGGCACAATCTCAGCTCGCTGCAACCTCCACCTCCCAAATTCAAGCGATTCCCCTGCCTCAGCCTCCCAAGTGGCTGGGATTACAGCCACCTGCCACTAAGCCCAGTTAATTTTTGTATTTTTAGTAGAGACAGGGCTTTACCATGTTGGCCAGGCTGGTTTCAAACTCCTGACCTCAAGTAATCCACCTGCCTCAGCCCCCTAAAGTGTTGGGATTACAGGCATGAGCCACCGCGCCTGGCCAACATTTTTTTTAACTTTGGTTCCTGAATATGCTGAGCTCCTCAGCTGTTCTCCCAAGGACTTGGGACCTGAGGATCCCTCTTTTCAAAGGCAATAGGGGAGACAGACATAGAGATGAAGTGCTGGTAGCTTAAAAGCATCTGCAGTCAAAATCTGTGCAAGTAGAGAAATACGACAGAGAAGAGAATCCTTAACTCTCATGGTCAGGTTCTGGAAGGCCAGGGACGCCTTCCCCAAAAAAAAAAAAAAAAAAATGGTGAACCTGAGATGGGTTTTGAAGGATGCATGGAAATTTACCAGATGAACTAGGACTGAAAGGCCCTTCCAAGGGAAAAGAATAAGAAGCACTAGAGAGACTGTTCAGAAGGCCATTGAAAGAAGAATTTTAGGCCCGGCACAGTGACTCACGCCTGTAATCCTAGCACTTTGGGAGGCCGAGGCGGATGGATCGCCTGAGGTCAGGAGTTTGAAACCAGCCTGGCCAACATGGTGAAACCTCATCTCTACTAAAAATATAAAAATTAGCTGGGCGTGGCAGCACATGCCTGTAGTCCCAGCTACTCAGGAGGCTGAGGCAGAAGGCTCACTTGAACCCGGGAGGTAGAGGTTGCAGTGAGCCGGGATTGCAACACTGCACTAAAGTCTGGCAACAGAGCAAGACTCAAAAAAAAAAAAAAAAAAAAATTTATACAAGTGGAGTATCCCATGGTGCTCTAGATCAGGGCTTCTCAACCTCAGCATTACGGACACTTTGGACTGGATAGTTCTTTGCGGTGGGGGCTGTCCTGTGCATTGTAGGATGTCTAGCAGTGTCCCTGGCTTCTACCCATTATACACCAATAGCATCAGCCCCCAGGTTTTATGAAACCCAATGTCTCCAGACATTGCTGAAGTCTCCCGGGGCACAAAATCACTCCAGCTTGAGAATCGCCACTCCAGGCATTATTCTTGCTATGACACTAGGATAGAAATTTAGGCAGAGGGGACGCTGTGGGAAAGCAAAATTGATATTCCCTTGTCCTGTGGCCATCACATCTGTGGCTTTCCAAGCATCTCACAGCCCGGTGAGGTTCAGTGACTGCTGCTCTGAGTGACTGAATGGATCAGGGTAATTGGCAGCATCATAAATATCAAGGGCAAATACAAAGGCCGCAGGATAGGTCAAGGAACCTGGACTCCAGGGCCACAGCTCCCTCTCTGCCCACACCATCCATCACGTGAGGAGCTGCAAACGGCCCCTATTTCAGAAAGACAGTGATCTGGGGGAGGTGCAGGGAAATTTGGGTGCTGAGGCAGACCGAGGTTAAAGGTGCAGTTCATTTATCCCCAGCAGCTTTTTGCTCTGTGAGTAATGGTAGGAATGGCCCTGGGCAGTGCACAGCCTTCAGAAAGAGCCAAAGGGAGAAACAGCTTGTTATTTCATTGGCTTAGCTCCATCTCTGGGATGCGCGGGATAACTAAGGGCCCATTCGCATTCCTTATCAGAATGCAGCTCCTGCTCAGAGTCTGGGAAATGCTTGTGACTCTAGAAAAGAAGTTAGTGGCCCTGTGCTGGAAGTGGGGAGAGGGGACACAGCCTTCAAGATGAGCCAGCCTGTGCCCCTGGGACAGAATCCTGAACCAAGCTTCAGAGCTGCCAGATTCCTGGTCCCCGTTTCCCATGTGATTAAATCTGAAATTACTTGGCATGGTTTCCAAGTTCCTGGGCCCCTCTAGCTTCGTCTCCCATCTCCACCCTTCACACCTAACAGTCTCCCTGCCTACAAAGAGCTACTTCCAGTTCCCAGAGTAAGCCCCACGGCTGCACTTCGCTCACGCTCTTCCTTCTACTCAAATGCCCTTCCCACTTGCATCTCCACCTGTCTGGCAAACACTGCATAGCTTGAATACTAGTTCCAAGGCTGAGCCCCTCTTGGCCCCCACCCTTCAGGTACAATTGTCCCCTCCCACCACTTCCTGTGCAGTCTCTGCCAGCACACTAGGCCTCTCCTTATCTGTCCCTCCATCTGTCCCCTGCTCCTGCTCCTGTATATCTCTGACCATGTCCTCCTCTTCCTCCTCCTCCTGACTGCAGCACCCAGCACAGTCCCTAATGCAGAGCAGGTGCTCCCATGTTTGCTGAACAAATAAAATCACTCCACATCCTCTCACCACACCTCCCTGAGTCCACAGGAAAACAGGAGGGGTAATGCAGGCCTGCTCTGTCCCACCTCTACAGCTGGGTGTGTGTGGGGGTGGGGGGGCATGAGCACACACACTTGCACTCACTCCAGGACTCTCCTAACCTTTGACTTTTGCTGCATCCAGCTCTCCTACTCTCTCAGGATGACTTTCCTCTAGGCCAGTAGAGGTCGCTCTTTCTACCTGGAGTGTGACTGGCTAGCAGTGCAGGTGCTCCTACCCCAGATAACCACGGTGTCGTAGTGGAACCTTGGGCACCTTTGCAAAGAGGAGGTGCCAGTGATGTGTGTGAAGTGTGGCTCTGGACTGGCACCAAGGGAGAGCCGGCTGTAACATACTCTTTCCTACCCTGCTACAGGGAGTAAACAGGCCGCTTCCTGCAGCAGACGGGGCTGGGACAGATGTTAGCTGTCTTGGGAAGAAAAACGCAGGTGTTTTTTCTGGGCATCTGGAGTGTGTGAGGACTAAGTCAGCAACTGGCAAGTAACGAATGGTAAAGCTTCCCCTGCAAGTCCGTGGAAGACCAAGTGAGGATGATGCTAAAGACTTCCAGATCCAAGAAAAGATGTGGCTTGCCCTCGAGTGACTGGTGAGACATCAGGATGCCCCAGAAGGATTCGGTGAGAAGTAGGGTTAGGTGAGGGGCCATCTGCAGATGCAGTAGTTTATGCTATTTTTTTCTATTTTTTTAAATAATCAACCTTCTCTCTCTACCCTCATTACCAGAAGTTAGTCATGAGAAATGTAGGGCTCCCCAGGAGGGCTGATATCCCTAAGAGGAGGTAATGAAAATAGAGCAAAATGCCCCACAGAAAGGACCGCAGGACCTAGTGTCCGGGCATCATTGACAAAGCTACAGCGGGGATTTCAAGGTGGTGCCAGGCCCACCTTTTGCATGCCTTTGGCTCACACCTCCATGAGATCAGGAACCCATGACAAGGATTTCCTCCTTGTCCAAACTTCAGTCAGCCTCCTCTGGCCCTGTTTTCAAGTGAGACTTGTCCAGGCCTCATGACCGAATCCAGTTTTGGCAGAGAATCTTGCTGAGCCAGGTTATTGAAACCCTCCCCAACTTAGCCACATGAGCTCCTCCTCCTCCACCCTTGAGACTTGATCAAGGGTTTTAGTGGTCTTCCTTCCACTCCTTCACCCTACCCATGGCCTATAAATCCCCATTTGTCCCTGCTGTATTTGGAGTTGAGTTCCATCTCCCTCCCATATTATCATAGCTTTGAAGAAAATATTCCTTGCCATTTTAACAAGTGTTGGAATAATTTCTTGTATATCCTGTCTGTCTTATGCATCACTAGCACAGTGCCTGACACAAGAGTCAGGCATCCTGATTCCTACTGGTTTAATTAATTCACAAATGCTATGTCAGTGTCTAACAATTTTATCTATAATTACTTATAGATAGAATTATTTCTGGCTGGATGCCCCAGAAGGATTCAGTGAGAAGTAGGGTTAGGTGAGAGACAATCTGCAGATGTAGGAGTTTATGCTGTTTTTTTCTATTATTTTAAATAATCAACCTTCTCTCTCTACTTTCATTATCAGAAGTTATTCACAAGAAATATAGGGATCCCCAGGAGGGCTGATATCCCTAAAAGGAGGTAATGAATGAAAATAGAGCAAAATGCCCCACAGTGAGGCAATGAGGAAGGGAGGAGGATGGAAGCTGAGAACAGACTGAAGGTGGTGGGCCAACTGATAATAAAACGTCATGTGGAAGGAAGTCCCATGGCATGGTCTCTTCCATTAGGGAGACTATTTCACACTTGGTGACTTCATACATGGTCACATCTGTTCTGCTAAGGAGTACCTAATGCCCAAGTCTTCCTGCTCAGAACCAAGAACAAAGCTCTGCTAACCAAAGAATGGAAAGAATATACCAAACTGAAAAAGGGACCCATCTCTATGCTTATATTGTGGCTACTCAGAACAATGTCTTTTCTGAAATTTTGATCAGAGAACAGATCAGAGAACACCACCTCCCAGCACAAACACCATGAAATGTTGGGCAAATATAATAAGCAGCCTTTTCAATCTTGACAGAGCCCTGAACAAAGGAAATAGAACTCCCCACGGGCCAAGAAAAACCATGAGCTGCTGCTATGAAACCTGGCCAGGAGGATGGATTCAGGAAGGAGCATGAGCTTGCAACTCCCAGGGGGATTGGGGATTGATGCTTACAGGGAGTGGGTCTGATTAAAAACAAAAGTACAAACTAGAAAAGAAAAAATTCTCACCAACTCAGGTGGATGATAAAGAAGTCTTAGCTTAGACTTAAAAGTGGAAAATAAATAAATAAGATAGTTATCTGGGAATTCATGAACACAAATCTGACTTCACATAGATTTGGGGCTCAAATTTATCCCATCCAACTTGGTCAGGAACCCCTAGGCTAACAAAGTCGCATAAAATTTGGTTCTCAGCTAAATGATGCCCCAGGGGAATTGGCAAAAGCCAGCCCTATGAAGTTGGGTATATTATTGGAAGATCTAATCTTATCAACATACCCATTCTCTCCAAATGAATTCATAGATTCAATAAAGTCTCAGTCAAAATCCTAACAAGTGTTTTTGTGGAAACTGATGTTTATTCTAAAATGCATATGGAATGAAAAGAATCAAAAATAATAAAAATAGTTTAGAGAAAGAGCAAAGTTGGAGGGCTCACGCTACCAGATTATCAAGACCTTCTTAAGAAAGTTGTGACATTTAAGACAGTGTTGTATTGGCACAAGGTAGACAAACAGACTAATCAGACAAAGGAGAAACCACTACATACAGTCCCCTGATTTACAGTAATAGTAGTGCTGCAGTGCAAAAATAAACCTTGACCCCTATCTCACACCATGCCAGAAAAAGGCAATTCCAAATGAATTGTAGATCTACATGTGAATGGTAAAACAACATTTCTAGGAAATAATATAGGAGAAAGTCTTCATAACCTTAAGGTAGGCAAGGATTTCATAAGGTCTTACATATGATTGTAATGATTTTAGAAAATGCAAAAATGTGTGATAAAAAGTTGGGCACGGATTATAGCTCACATTTATAATTACAGCACTTTGGGAGGCCAAGGTGGGAGGATCACTTGAGGCCAAGAGTTCAAGACAAGTATGAGCAACATAGCAAGACCCTGTCTCTACTAAACATAAAAATAAAAATTAGCTGGGTATGGTAGTGCACACCTGTAGTCTTAGCTACTCAGGGAGCTGAGGCAGGAGGATTACTTGAGCCCAGGAGTCCAGGGTTGCAGTGAGTTATAATCATACCATTGCACTCCAGCTGGGTGATAGAATGAGGCCCTGCTTCAAACAAATAAAATAAAATGTGTGATAAAATAAATATACCCAATTTCCCTACCACTCAGAAATTAACGAAAATACTTTTGAAAGTATGTTTTTGAAAAGTGGTTGCATCTTCCATCTCCCTCACCCAAACTAATAGTGGATTATCCACCATTTTACACTGTTCTCTTGCTTCATCAGTGAGTCTTTTCTCAAAAATAAATAAATAAATAAATAAAATAAAGGCCTGTAGGCTTCTAGACAGCAAAAACTGAATCAGCACTAATACAGCCATAGGGACCCAGGCTGTGGGCATCTGCTGGACAGAGCTACAGTCTGATCTTCTCACTTTACAGATGGGAGAGCAGAAGCCCCCAGGGTTACTTGACTTCACTGGTAGAGGCAGGATGGTATCCAGAACCCTGATCACAGTGCTCTTTCCAACACATGTCCTGTTGTGGGGGATGTCTAGCAATGCTACCCCTAAAGCAGTGTTCTTCGTGCCTGCTGAGGTCACTGGCTGCACTCCTCCTGCCCCCTGGGGCATCTCAACACATCACCAGGTGGTGGTGATGCCACCCACTGACTGGGTGATGCTCCCACCTCCACTGAATCTCAACCCTCCTGACACTAAGCCCAGTGGCATCAGGCCACACAGTTCCTTGGTGGTGTTTTCCAAAGTTTAAGGACAGCCAACTATTTATCTTAAGTGAGCAGCTTCCTGCTGACGGTGAGAACTGAATGAGAAACAGAGAGCTGCTGAGTTATTTCATTTTGTTTACAATTATTTGAAATCCAATGATACAAGACACTGGTACCAACATAAATTAGTTTTCCTTGATTGGAAGCTGATGAATCTCTCCTTGTCTTGAAAAGGACTCTGACAGCTCTGGGATTCAGTGAAAGACAGCTATTGTTTTCTTACTTAGGAATTCATGGAACTTCTAGGTGCAGCCAGGGCCAGCCTGAGGTGCAGACATGGCCCATCTGAGAGTGGGTAGTGAGATAGACCATTTATAAACCTATGGGTGATGACTTTGGGAGGCCGAGACGGGCGGATCACGAGGTCAGGAGATCGAGACCATCCTGGCTAACACGGTGAAACCCCGTCTCTACTAAAAAAATTCAAAAAAAAAAACTAGCCGGGCGAGGTGGTGGACGCCTGTAGTCCCAGCTACTCGGGAAGCTGAGGCAGGAGAATGGCGTAAACCCAGGAGGCAGAGCTTGCAGTGAACTGAGATCCGGCCACTGCACTCCAGCCTGGGCGATAGAGCGAGACTCCGTCTCAAAAAAAAAAAAAAGAAAAAAGAAAACTATGGGTGATGGATCCCAGGAGGCTGCTGAATGGAATTATTCAGGAAGCATCACCATGTGTCCATTCTCTATCTGGTAAAGAGCTGGTTTTTCAGCTTGCATCCCTGTCAGGAGTTCACCCTTCCAGCCCATTGGAAAATATAATCTTTCCCAGTATCCGCCATGTTGAACCCTGAGCACACCCAGGAACAGAGGCGGCAGACTCAGGCAGAGATGCAGGACTGTAGGGGATGAAAAAGAGTGGAAGCCACACCCAGGTAAAGGAACGAGTCCCCTCCTCTGTGAAGTGTCCCCTGATCACCCTCAGCTACTGCAGTTCTCCCTCTCCTGGGGTCCCACTGCCCGGTGGATAACCCCAACATAGCCAGTAGCTCCTTATATGGGAACAGTTGGCTTGAATGTGTTCCCCATGACTGAGAGCTGCTTCATCTCTGAACCCAGGGACCCAGTACAGCAGGAAAAAAACATGGGTTTGGAGTAAAACAGCTGGAGGGTTAGTACCAGCTCCACCACTTGTGCTCTGCAACGCCTGGCAAGTTATATCGCCTTGTCATGCCTTGGCGCCCAGCGTAGAATGGGTTTCACACTGGCGCTGCCTTGTAGGTTGAAGTAAGTTAAAGGCCAGGTGCGGTGGCTCACACCTGTAATCTCAACACCTTGGGAAGCGGAGGCGGAGGGGGAGGCGGGAGGATTGCTTGAGCACAGTAGTTCAAGACCAGCCTGAGCAACACTGGGAGACCCCGTCTCTACAAAAACAACAACAACAACAACAACAAATTGCATTTTGAAAGCATCTAGCACAATGTCTGGTCCATAGCAAGCACTTAGTAAATGTTAGTCTTGTCTAATTAATAATAGACATTATTAGTTCTTTTATGTTTGTTTTTGTTGCTGCTGCCGCTATCTAACAGAAGCAATTAACAGAGTGTATCTGAAGAAGCAAAACTCCACAGAAATCAATACAGAGCAGACTTAAAGAAATATTTGAGCAGCCCCAACACGATCCCAAGTGGGGACTTGGTGCAAATTACAAAAAGGTTCCCACAAGACACTTCCCTACCATCTGTCAAAATTGTTACAGTCACTCTCCTGATCTACGGTGTCTGTGATTTCCAAGCACCCCGCCCCCAAGGTGTGCAGTGTGAAGCACAGCCTGCTGTCAATGACAAGAGGAAGTTCACAGTTAGGAAGCAAGAATCAGGGCCTCAGGGAGGGAAGCCGCAGCCGGGTGGCCCGCAGCAGACAAGAGCGGCTCAGGCCCGTGGGAGCACGGCTGATGAGCTGGAACACAGAAACGAGAGAGGAGTCAACACAGGCCTCTTAGCCCCTGTCTAGGGATCAGTCCACCTCTTTGCAGAAGTGCTTGTATTTTTTGATTTGCGTTATAACTTTGAGAGAGTAAGAAAAAAAGGCAACACGGGTTAATCAGCCTTGTATTAAGAATTTTCTTACGGAAGTAACTCAGGAATGGAAAATCAAATATTGTGTGTTTTCACTTGTAAGTGGGAGTTAAGCTATGAGGACACAAAAATACACAGTGATAATGGACTGTGGGGCCTGAGCGGGAGGAGGCTGGGAGCGGGGTGAGGGATAGAAGACTATTGGGTACAGCTTATTGCTCAGATGATGGGTACGCCAAGATCTCAGAATTTACTACTAAAGAACTAATCCATGTAACCAAAAACCACCTGTACCCCTAAAAATTACTGAAACTAAAAAGTAAACAATAAAAAATGTCCTTACTGAATAGCGCATGTACTTCTTTCCTTAGAAAAATAGAAGCAGAGAATTTCTGGTTCAGCAAAATGGTGACGTTAGCTAACACAAAACCCTTCCACCACAAATACATAGTGATTTTAGATAAATCAATAGAAAAAAAACTATATTTTAATCAACTTTTTAAAAAGTTTTCCTCTAATTAGAAACCCCATTCCTAAATGGTGCTGAAAAGGAAATATATCAAGGAGAGAGGAGTAACCACCCCAGGGGAGCAGGCCCAGGAAACCTCTCTCCTGGTCTAATGAACAGAATGGTAAACAGCACGTGGTCACCAAGTCTTTTCTTTCTGTCTGCTATAGCCACATACCAAGCCCTCTGTCTGGACGAAGGGAGGCAGGATGGCGCACTTCCGGGTTCTTCATCAGCAACTTTACCCGCGCGCGCGAAAATGCAGCCAGCGCCCAGGGAAGGTGCAGACCAACCAGGCATGCGCCAGGTGACGTCAATCCGAAGAGACCAAGATTTACCTGGTCGCACCTGCGGAACGCCCCCTGACACACCCGTGCCCCGCCTATTGCCCTCCCACTCCTAGAAAAGCCACTCTCGGCCAGGGTCCCACGGGGCCTTCCTCCAGCCCCACTCCTGTTGGGATGTCGGGACTGCAGGAACTCTGTCCGAGAGCCCCACAGGGGGTTACTCTGCCGGCCTTCTTTGCCGGAGGCGGACAGACCTGTTCCCCACACCTTAAGTGACCAAAAATAAACTCGCAGTTTTGCTCCTACACTTGCCTACCCGCTGGTTCTTTTGTACTCGCTCTGGTGGTCTTAGAAAAACAACCCTCATTTTCTTTCTTTTTTTTTTTTTAATGCCAAGTGTAAACGGAACCCAGTTTGGGGGAGCAAATGAGAATGGATTGAAACAGGTCATCTGTAAATTTCCCAAGCTGATCGGGCAGTCATTCTGCAAACTTCCCACCTCCCTACCCTCTCAACGGACTGTGGCTTTAATGAACATTATTTCTGCCACTAGAGGGCCACATACAAAGTGGAATTTAAAGGCCTTGCCGCCCCAAAACATCTCTCCCACTAGATAAGAGCGGTCTGAAATTTCTCCACCAAAGACTCATTGTTAAGCATTTAAAAGGCAAAGGTCGAATGGAGGCAGGGGAGAGGCAGACCCGACCTTCCTGTGGGGTCTAGAGGAGCAGGAAAAGAAAGCTGCTGAAGGTGGTAGAAGGGCACAGAAGGCCCATTCTGAGGCTCTGGCCCTTGGCTGGGGTCTGGGGTACAGACGCACTTTGGAAGCCCTTGAAACCTGAACTCCAGGGAGACGGGTGTGAAGTCAAGGCCCAGAGTAAATCAGCAAAGGGAAAATTAAGAGGATCAATCAAAGAGTTTAATGAAACATAAACAGGTTCAGGGAGGGCTTAAATAACTTCATGGTCAATCCATAGCAGGTTGTTAAGGAGCCTCCCTGACTCTTGGAGGTTGATGTTTTGGAAAAAAACCGTGTATTCATCCCAGGCGTTTCTGTGGATGGTGCCTGAAGCTGAATTCCTGGCTGCAGAACCCAGGGCTGACCTGCAAAAGGGAGCAAGCGGGGGTTCTCTTGTCAATTTTTAATTGTGGGTCCAGAATGGGAGCCAGGAGGCTGAACCAAAAATCTTGGCACGCAGCACTTGTGATGGCTGGAGGAAACTGAGGATGCTGAAATGGGAGTGGCAGAGCCAGAAAGTCCATCTGAGCACACCTGCAATTTGCAAGCTGGCTGCAGCCCTGGAGGCAGAGGGCACAGGGCACAGGGCAGATGGGCAGATACCAGCACCACTAGGACCTCACCCCTGCCCCCATGAATTTCCACTGCTCCCTACTCAGCTACCCCTCCCATAAGGACCCAGGCACACGGGGTCACAGCCATGTCACATGGGTGCCCCAGCAATCCAGGAAGGCTGACTCAGGCCCTCTCTCTGCCCCCAACACCATCTTTGCCCTGATGCAGGTGCCCCATGCTGGTGCAGAGAAGGGGTGCCCACAAGAAAGTCCACCCTGGAGAGAAGGGCTAAGTCCCTCTGCTTCCCTCTTCCTCGAGCTACTGGACATTTGCCCTCCCAACCCCAACAGTGCCAGGATTCCCAGGACTCTGCTGGAGGGGCAAGCCCAGGCCCCCACTCTGATTGCTGCTCACCTGCCTCCCTGGAACTCTTCTCCAGGGGGAAGGGAGGAGCTCCTGCCTGGCTAAGGCTCTTCTTCCATCAAATGTTTCGCCTTCCCTACAGCAGCAAACAAACCTCAGTGAAAGACCTCATCTCTTCACCAAGGAGGAAGTCCTATGATCCGAGGCCCCAGCATTGGGCTCCAAATATGGAGCCACAAAAAAGAAAATACTAAACCCAACCCTGTTACATTTCCCATAGTAAACTGTGCAGCCCAGCAAGGACAGCTACGCTTCTCCGGATGCCTCCTGTTTCCAAGAAAGTAGGAGCTGAGTCTGCTAGACAGGGTGTGTTTCTCTCCCCGATTCTCCAAGGTCAGCTAGTTAAATCTGGCTTCTGGGTGATGTCCTCACCTCCTACCCTCCCTTCCCTGGGCTGATAATCAGGAGACAACACAACCATCTCCAAGCTTGCTACGTGGGGCCGTGGTTCTTATGTGAACATTCTCTTTCTGACCAACTCTGGAGACCCAACCATTTCTCCAAACACATCCCTTGGGCTCAGGCCTCCAGATTTGTGGTCTGCTTTGCTTCTCCCCTTTGAGATCATCCTTAAAATATTCCCATCCCAGCCGGGCGCGGTGGCTCAAGCCTGTAATCCCAGCACTTTGGGAGGCCGAGACGGGCGGATCACGAGGTCAGGAGATCGAGACCATCCTGGCTAACACAGTGAAACCCCGTCTCTACTAAAAAAATACAAAAAACTAGCCGGGCGAGGTGGCAGGCGCCTGTAGTCCCAGCTACTCGGGAGGCTGAGGCAGGAGAATGGCGTAATCCCGGGAGGCGGAGCTTGCAGTGAGCTGAGATCCGGCCACTGCACTCCAGCCTGGGCGACTGAGCGAGACTCCGTCTCAACCAAAAAAAAAAAAATTCCCATCCCAAGATGGGCCTTTTGATAACTTTCCTTGTCTCCCTCCCTTGCCCCCTCCCCCCGCCACTTCTCTCCCTCCTGGTCACTCCCCAATACCTACCTCTGCACACCTTCCCTCCCAGGCCCCAGCCCTAGCCTCACAGTGACCAGGCTCTCCAATTTCCGTCTAGAGTTGTAAGCCACCCACAGTGCTCATAAATGCCACCCCAGCATTTGGGGAAGTCCTGAGAGGGACCTGAAATAGAGTATGTATACCCTCACCCACCTGCATACAAACCTAAAACCTTTTGTTTATACTGACTTGACAGTAATTCCACTTTCTAAGTCCCCATTCTCTCAACAGCCATGGAGGGGTTGTGTGTGGGAAGCCAGTAGAGAAGGGAAGAAAGCCAAACCTTCCCAAAGAGATGTGTCTTTGGCCCTTCTGATAATTTCTCAGCCACTTCTGACTATAACAGTGCAATGTGTAACCTTATTATAGATAGATACTGCTATAATCATCAGCCAAAAGCTCCATGTCAGAGCCAGAGTGGCTGCCTACCCTCTCTCTCTCGCCTTCCAGCAAAGGGGGCCGGGCCTGGAAGAGAAGCGGGAAGACGAAGGGAGATAGTGCTCATGCCCCCGAGGGGAACTTCAAAGAGCAGTCCTCTCTCTCAGCCACTGCTCACTTCTCCCTCCACCTTCAGTTATGAGCTTGGAGGACTGCCAGCTCCTTGCAGCGGGCCAGGTCTAACGAACTGTGCCACGGCCACCTGTGGTTTCTTGTCGTGGAAGCTGCACGCTGCAGGGATGCTCACTCTGCCCTGGCTCCAAGGCACAGACGGCTCAGAGAGAGGCTGCCCATCTCCCCTGCCCACTGCTAGAATGTGCACTCCTGCGCTCCCTTTGGGGCAAGGACTTCTCTGTCTCCGGGGCGGTGCTCTGTGCTTCTCTTAGCCAGCCTCCAGATTCTTCACGGTGGGGAGCACGGAACCTTCAAGTGCCTCCCGTGGCCCACCCGGGGAAGCTGGTGGAAGGCTGCCCTGCTGCCCTCTTCGGGAGGGTGAATCAAACTACGGGCCTCTATGCCAGCTCTTCCCCGGGCACCAGCTACTAGAAACAGACATCTGCCCCGGGATCCTGAGTCACCCTCAAACCTCATGGGCCATTCTCATGAGTGTGGCCCCTCCATACGTGTGCACTGATTTGACTGGAAACAGCCTTTGCCCGCAGGGAAGGGAGGTGAGTGGGATGCTCACTGCCCTTCTACTCTGCTCCCTTCCTCCCACCGCAGCTGTCAAAGGCAAAGGAGGAGGAGCATGCTACAGGAAGATGTCCAGGAGCCTGACGGATGGCCTCTGCTCTACAAGCCTGGAGAGCTGCTCCTCACTGCAGTGGGCCGTGCTCCAAATAGAGGACACAGAGAACGCAGTGCCTCTGTCTGGTGGCATGGAGCCATGTCAAAGAAGGAAACTAGCAACTCAGGTGTGATGTCTTCATTTATGACTAGCTCTAAATACTTAGATTTTTGCCCTCATTCAACCCAAAAATCTCAGGGGCAGTATGTAGCCAGACATGATAACCAAAAAAAAAAAAAATGGTCTCAACAAGAGCCACTGAGATTCAAGATGTCAGTGTGCAGTTGCATCGTCCCTTCAGATGAGGGAGAGGCAGGTTGACTAGGAGGAGGTATAGACCCTTGCAAGGAGGTGCCTGGGAGTGGGAGAGCTGGGCCTGAGTCCCCACACGCAGCACGGAAGCCTAACTCGGCCACCCTCTCCTATGGCCCTTTACATCCCTCCCCTGTCCTCCTAGACTCACTGACAGGCAAACCCATTTACAAAACCTCAAGGAATGGCCAGGTGTGGAGACTCACGCCTGTAATCCCAGTACTTTGGGAGGCCCAGGTGGGTGGATCACCTGAGGTCAGGAGTTTAAGACCAGCCTGGACAACATGGTGAAACCCTGTTTCTACTAATAATACAAAAAATTAGCTGGGTGTGGTGGCAGGCGCCTGTGGCCTCTCTCTGAGCTGTCTGTGCCTTGGAGCCAGGGCAGAGTGAGCATCCCTGCAGCGTGCAGCTTACAACAATCCCATCTACTTGGGAGGCTGAGGCAGGAGAACTGCTTGAACCTGGGAGGCAGTAGTTGCAGTCAGCAAAGATCGGGCCACTGCACTCCAGCCTGAGCGACTAGAGCAAAACTCCGTCTCAAAAAAGAAAAAAACCCTCAAGGAACTTCTCACGTCCTATGGAACTGCAGGAAAGGAGCCAGCTGGGTGCTGGGTGACAGTGGGCCAGCCTCTGAGCCTGTGTTTCAGCAGCTTTAAGATGGGAGATAGGATCAGATGGTTGCAAGCAGAGACCATCCCTCCATGATTAGAGAGGGCAGCAAATGAGCCACCCAGAAAATAGGACTCCTGTGGCAAGGCAAATGGGTCTACCTTTGAGACTCTGGTAGCTTCAGGACTAACCAGGTCTAAAGATAGGCGCACCTCCATCCTTGTCCAAACAGCCACGTGACCCGGCCGCCCAGTTAGAAACGCGCCCCTCCCGCTTGTGGGCGGGGCCTGGACGCGCCAGTGGTCTGGGAGGGGCTCACAGGGTAGATTCAGCCCCCCTGGCCACCTCCGAGTGCTTTCCTGTAGGAACAACCGGCACACGTGGTATGTCTCTGTAATCTCCACCTACTTTTCAGGCTTTTTTTTTTAAACAATAATTTCAACTTTTATTTTAGATTCAGGGGACACAAATACAGGTTTGTTACATGTGTGTATATTGCATGATGCTGAGGTTTGGGGTACGAATGATCCCATCACCCAGGTAGTGAGCATAGTACCCAAGAGTTAGTTTTTCGGCCCACATCTTCCTCCCCTTTCTAATAGCCCGCAGTGTCTACTGTTGCCATCTTTATGTCCATGAGTACCCAATGTTTAACTCTCACTCATGAGCGAGAACATTCAATATTTGATTTTCTGTTCCTGAATTAATTTGCTTAATATCATGGCCTCTAGCTACATCCATATTGCTACAAATGACATGATTTTGTCCTTTTATATGGCTGTATAGTATTCCGTGGTGTATATGCATCACATCTTCTTTATCCAATCCACTGCTGATGGACGCCTAAGTTGATTCCATGTCTTTGTTATTGTGAATAGTGCTCCAATGAACATACGAGTGCATGTGTCTTTTTGGTAGAATTTATTTTCCTCTGGGTATATACCCAGTAATGGGATGGCTGGGTCAAACGGTATTTCTGTCTTAAGTTCTTTCAGAAATTGCCAAACTGCTTTCCATCGAGGCTGAAATAATTTATATTCTCACCAGCAGTGTATAAGCATTCCCTTTACTCTGCAGCCTCAGCAGCATGTTATTTTTTTACTTTTAAGTAGCTATTCTGACTGGTGTAAGATGGTGTCTCATTGTGGTTTTGATTTGCAATTATCTAATGATTAGTGATGTTGAGCATTTTTTCATATATTTGCTGCTTGTATGTCTTCTTTTGAGAAGTGTCTCTTTATATCCTTTGCCCAATTTTTAATGGGATCTTTGGTTTTTGCTTATTGAATTAAGTTTCTTACAGATTCTAGGTATTAGACCTTTGTCAGATACATAGTCTTTGAATATCTTCTCCCATTCTGTAGGTGGTCTGGTTACTCTATTGATAGTTTCTTTTGCTATGCAGAAGCTCTTTAGTTTAATTAGGTCCCATTTGTCAATTTTTGTTTTTGTTGCAATTGCTTTTGATTATTTAGTCATAAATTATTTGCCAAATCCAATAATTATAATAATATATTATATAATATAGTAACTAGAAAGAATGTTACTTCTCAGTCTTTTTTCCCCAGGATTCTTATAGTTTGAGGTCTTACATTTAAATCCTTAATCCATCTTTCAGTAAATTTTTGTGTATGGTGAAAGGTAGGGGTCCAGTTTCATTCTTCTGCATATGGCTTGCAAGTTATCCCAGCATCATTCGTTGAAGAGGGCATCCTTTCCCCATTGCTTACTGTGGTTTACCTTGTCAAAGATGAGATGGTTGTAGGTGTGTGGCTTTATTTCTGGGCTCTCTATTCTGTTCCATTGGTCTGTGTCTGTGTTTGTGCCAGTACCATGCTGCTTTCGTTACTGTAGCCTTGTAGTATAGTTTGAAGTCAGATAATGTGATGCCTCCAGCTTTGTTCTTTTTGCTTAGGATTGCCTTGGCTATTCAACCTCTTTTTGAGTTCCTAGTTTTTTCTAATTCTGTGAAAAATGACGTTTGTGGTTTGATAGGAATAGCCTTGAGGGAAGAGGCAATGCAATAGAGAAAATGGCGTTGAATCTGTACATTGCTTTTCAGGCTTTTAATCTCTTCTCTCTATCAGCAGGCTTCAAGCTGGGTTTCTATTCCCCCCTCACTTGAACATCCTAACCTCTGCCACTGACACCTAGCAACCTTTCCTCATTTCTTAGTTCAAGTTCAAGATGAGAGAAAGAATCTGATTGCTCTAGCTCAGCAGGTTGTGCCAGGAGACAATCTGGGGCCACCCCTGGACCAGTGAGTTGTAGCAGAAGGGTCACATAACAAAACGCTTCACTCGCCCACAGCCATCGGGTTGGTGGCTCCCTGCACCGGGGTGGGAGTGCCAGCTGGGCGGTGATGGGCCTTCCCCCACACAAGCGGAAGTGTCCTTAGGTTTAAGCAAGATGGGGAGTGTGTGGCTGCGTGCCTGGGGCATGGCAGGTGCCAAATTCCTGCCGGCTCCCCATCCTCATCCCTTCCGCTCCTTTCAAGGAGGGACAACCTTACTGGTAGTCCTTGCCCTCCCTGGGTGGCATTCCTAAGTCGCCACCACTGCCTGCCTTCCCAACCAGGGCCTCCTCAGAGCACACTGTTTAAGGGCATGGAACTAGGGCAGGGGTAGTGGCAGTGGCAAAGCCAGCCAAGTGGCAGCAGCCTCTTCTCACCTGCCTGGAAGGGATGGATGGAGGGAGCTCCTAGAGAAGAAAAAGGGAGCAGCAGGAGAGTGTACTGCCAACACCACGGGCTTTGTGCTTCCCTGCCCCACTTGCCACAGGGGGCCAAGGGTGGCCTAATCATTCCTTTTTCTGTTCTGCCCAGAACCTCTCTCTCCGAATGCTTTTGAGCAATCCCCAATTGTCCCTTCTCCCTGATGGTGGCCAGGCTTTGATAGGGGCCAAGGAGAGCCATCAAATGACAAAAGGCAGGAAGAACAGAGGCAACACGAATGCAGGGAGGGTGGGAGTGACAGCAGGACAATTTTTCTGTCTTCTTTTTCCCAAATTTAAGAGCCTGGTTTCCTCTGGATGCTTAGACGTATGGACTTGAGCATGAGCAGCAAGATCCATTTCACTACTAATGAAAGCAACATTGGGTGGAGCTTCTGGGGCTGAATCCTGACTTCCGGTCAGGCTCAGTACCAGTGCAGACTGCTCCAGCAAGTTCCATGATCTTACAGCGCCTCAGTGTCCTCCTCTGTAAAAGGGGGATGACAATAGAACCTAGCTTATAGAGGCAATGCGTGCTCTCAGTAAAGAGATCTATGTGCACAACTTAGCACAGAAACCGGCATTTACTAACTGGCCAGTAAGTGACGCTCTTTATCCCCTTTGGGGAAGAGAGGCAAAGAGCCCATCACCTTCCCTGTCGAGGAGTCTGCCCAGGAACGGCACAGCTCGGCACAGCTCAGTGGTGTTACAGGAACAGAGCCGTCTGGCTTGAGAAGCTGTATGTGAAGCTGGACTGTTTTCTCATCCTTTTGGTTAATATTCCGGGCATCAGCAAAAAGTAAGAAAAGGATTGCTTTATAGGACAGATCTGCCCTTTTTTCCCCCCCTTCTTTTGCCTCCAGGAAATGTCTGGTCTTTGAAAGCCAGGCTTTGTGCAGTTCTCCAGTTCATTTCCTGCTTCACCTGGTTCTGGAAAATAGGCTCACCGAATATCTAATGATTTTCATTTTTCTCTATTGCTTGGCCTCTTCCTTCTCTGTATTTCATATTCCTCTCCTCTTTTCATGTCTAGCTGAAGACTTGAATCTCATTAATGTGGCTGGCCCTTCACCTTCTCCATGGAGCCCCTGGGTATTGGAATATCATAACCTGAGTGTCACTCATACCTGCATCAGACGTCACTTGCGCCGAGCGCCAAGAAGAACCAGAAGCAGCCCAGACTTACGACATAATCAATGACAGTAAACATGCAGCAGGTGGTGCAAAGTGATGAGGACCAGTCTTGGGGAAGAGGAGGAGGCCACAGCCCACTCTGGGTGCCAACAAGTTCCACCATCCCCTGACCTTTGTCCAAACCTAAAATCTCTCCGTTAGCACCCCCTTGCTTGGGGAAAGGAAATGTTCCCTCTTCCGCAAGGCAGATACACTTCCCAGTGGGACAGGAGGACAGCAGTGTACCATAGGCAGCATTTTCAGGCCATTGCCCTTGGCCAGTTCTCTTTAGCCAGAGAGCATTCTCCACCACCCCAGAGCTACTTCGGTTTCTGGAAAGGAAGCCCTCCAGCTAACAGGTTTCACTCCACCAGAAGCATACATTAAAAAAAAAAAAA